>NC_068429.1:14863166-15163166 GCF_023373465.1 Oncorhynchus keta
CCTTCTCTTTAACTTCTCTCAATTTTACTCTGTCTCCTCTTGTCCCTCATTCTCACCCTAACTGTCCCTCTATCTGTCCCTCTTTCTCGCTCTCGCTCTCCCTCTCCCTCTCCCTCTGTTTGGGCTGTAATCAGAGTGTGCTGGGCAGATTAGAGCAGACAGGAGAGTGGAGCGAGTCCTCAGCCCGCCTCCGCCTGTGACCTAGAAAACATGAGCCTCCAGCCTGAGAGAGAGACAGAGGAAGAGAGAGGGAGAGAGAGAGAAAGAGAGAGAGAGAGAAGGAAGAGGAGGAGAGAGGGAGTGTGTGTTTGAGAGAGAAATGGGTTAGACATGCATGCTGGGTTGAGGGCGGGGTTGAAATATTGTGTAACACTCTGTCCTATTTAATCCTGTAAACACGAACATGCACACAAACTCATGCTACCTCCCATTCTCTGTATTGCTTTCACATAGACACACACAAAATGAACCAGACACCGGTCTTACACACAGCTAGGGCTGGGTCCAGCAGGTTGAAACAAAACATTGCAGATATACTTCCTCACATAGAAAGAATGCATTTGCTCTAGACCGGGTATTCCAAATCTGGCCCCAGGGGTACGCGCATATTTTTTTAAAGATAATTTTTGTAACATTTATTTTTCTTCACATTTTTAAACAGTCCATTAATATTTTCCAACGGGGCTATACATTTTGGTGAGGTTTTTTTCTTGAGTAGCCTCGTTTCACTGCCAAAAATTTAATTAAACCTTCTAGTGTTCAACAAAATAACAACACAATGTCAAATACAGGTAACCTAGTCAAATAATTAACATCCAATCACATTAACCGTTACGGTCTCGCGGGATTTCCACTAACGGTCCGTATGTAGCCAAACGTAGCTGCTGCTCATGCTGTTATCAGTACTGATGGCGCAAAAGCCATGACAGGGAGACAGTGGAGTGGTAACACACGTGCAAGCAGTTGCTCTCTCGCCTTCTCCAAGAAGAAGACGACTCAATTACCACCCCATCGTCGGGGGGGATTGTGCGATTGTAGACGCCGCACTTCCGTGGCTATGGAGACATATGTCTCGGAATCTCTGCATCAGGAGTACATTCGGTCCTCCACTTCACCTGCCTCCTCCAGTTTCTTGTTTGTGAAGAAGAAGGGAGGTCTGCGCCCGTATAGAGCACTTAACCAGATCACTGTGAAGTACAATTACCCGCTACCTCTCATAGCCACAGCGATTGAGTCAACCAATGCAAGGGGCGCTCTTCTTCACCAAACTAGATCTCAGGAGCGCTGGATACGAGTGGAAGACCGCGTTCAGTACCACCTCAGTGCATTATGAGTACCTCGTCATGCCGTACGGGTTGATGAATGCTCCGTCAGTCTTCCAAGCCTTTGTGGACAAGATTTTCAGGGACCTACATGGGCAGGGTGTAGTGGTGTATATCAGTGGTGTATATCGATGACATTCTGATATACTCCACTGCACGCGCCAGGCATGTGTCCTTGGTGCGCAAGGTGCTTGGTCAACTGTTGGAGCATGACCTGTATGTCAAGGCTGAGAAATGCCTGTTCTTCCAGCAGTCCGTCTCCTTCCTAGGATACCGCATTTCCACCTCAGGGGTGGAGATGGAGAGTAACCGCATTTCAGCCATGCGTAATTGGCCGACTCCCACCACGTAAAGGAGGTGCAGCATTTTTTAGGGTTTGCCAATTACTACCGGAGGTTTATCCGGGTTTTGTTCAGGTAGCGGCTCCCATTACCTCCCTTCGTACGGTTGCAGTGGTCGGCTGAGGCGGACAGGGCTTTTGGTCACCTACGGGCTCTGTTTACCTCGGCTCCCGTGCTGGCGCATCCGGATCCTTCTTTGGCGTTCACAGTGAAGGTGTATGCGTCCGAGGCTGGGATAGGAGCCGTGTGCTCTCAGCGCTCGTGAACGTCACCGAAGCTCCGCCTATTGTGCTTTCTTCTCGAAGAAGCTCAGCCCGGCGGAGCGAAACTATGACGTGGGGGACCGGGAGCTGTTGGCTGTGGTCAAGGTGTTGAAGGCGTGGAGACATTGGCTTGAGGGGGTTCAACACCCTTTTCTCATCTGGACTGACCACCACAACCTGGAGTACGTCCGGGCAGCAAGGAGACTGAATCCTCTTCAGACAAGGTGGGACATGTTTTTTACCCATTTTGTTTTTCCCCCTTTCTTTCAGACCAGGTTCCCAGAATGTTAAGGCAGACACAGTGTCCCGGCTGTATGACACAGAGGAGCGGCCCATGGATCCTACCCCAATACTTCCGGCCTCCTGCCTGGTGGCACCGGTAGTATGGGAGCTGGACGCGGACGTTGAGCGGGCGTTACGTGCGGGCGTTACGTCCCCTCCAGTGTCCCGCTGGGCATCTGTACGTTCCGTCTGCTGTCCGTGTCCGGCTGATCTATTGGGCCCACACGTCACCCTCCTCTGGTCATCCAGGCATCGGTCGGACGGTGCGCTGTTGAGTGGGAAGTACTGGTGGCCCACCTTGGCTAAGGACGTGAGGGTTTATGTTTCCTCCTGCTCGGTGTGCGCCCAGTGTAAGGCTCCTAGGCACCTGCCCAGAGGTAAGCTACACCCCTTACCCGTTCCACAATGGCCTTGTGGAACGGGTCGGTCGATTTTCTCACCTCACAGGGTAACACCACGATACTGGTAGTTGTGGACCGTTTTTCCAAGTCCTGCCGTCTCCTTCCTCTGCCCAGTCTCCCTATGGCCCTACAGACTGCGGAGGCCTTGTTTACGCACGTCTTCCGGCACTACGGGGTGCCTGAGGATATAGTGTCTGATCAGGGTACCCAGTTCACTTCGAGGGTCAGGAGGGCGTTCATGGAACGTTTGGGGGTCTCGATCAGCTAGGGTTTTCACCCTGAGAGTAATGGGCAGGTGGAGAGAGTGAACCAGGATGTGGGTAGGGTTTCGGCGGTCCTATTTCCAGGACCGGCCAGGGGAATGGGCGGCGTTCGTGCCCTGGGCCGAGATGCCTCAGAACTCGCTGCGCCACTCTTCTACTAACCTCTCCCCCTTCCAGTGCCTACTGGGGTACCAGCTGGTTCTGGTGCCTTGGCATCAGAGTCAGACCGAGGCTCCTGCGAAGGACAACTGGTTCAGGCGCGCGGAGGAGACCTGGGACGCCGCCCATGTTGACATCCATCGGGTTGTGCTGGGCCCTGGCGTACTCCGTTGGCTCCATACTGGATTTGAGGCATCGGGCGAGGGGCCTTCAATACTTCATGGACTGGGAGGGGTACGGTCCAGAGGAGAGATGCTGGGTCCCGGTGGAGGATGTTTTGGACCCTTCTATGCTGCGGGAGTTCCATCGTCTTCATCCGGATCGCCCTGCACCTCGCCCTCCGGGTCGTCCCCGAGGCCGGTGTCGGCGTGCTGCTGGAGCCGCTCGTCAAGGGAGGGGGTACTGTCACGACTTCCGCCAAAGTCGGTCCCTCTCCTTGTTCGGGCGGCATTCAGCGGTCGACGTCACCGGTCTTCTAGCCATCGCCGCTCCACCTTTCATTTTCCATTTGTTTTGTCTTGGTTTTCTGCACACCTGGTTCACATTCCCTCATCTGACTAATGTATTACCCTCTGTTCCCCCCCATGTCTGCGTGTGGAATTGATTGTTTGTTACGTGTGGTTCACCTCAGGCTGGTTTGCGCAGGGTATGTGTTTGACCCGTGATTTTTTTTAAATTGTACCATTTGTGTACTTTGGGCATTATCGCCGTTTTCCTTGGGCATGAATAAAGTGCGCCTGTTATCACCCATCTCTGCTCTCCTGCACCTGACTTACCTTCAACCAGTTGCGCACAACGTGACAACGGGACTATAAAACGTTTTGGAAACACTGCTCTAGACGTTATATTTCCATCTGAACTATTGGAAATTACTCTCATATCAAATGCAAATAATTTCATTGTATTGAAAAAGTCTTAAGAACAGAGCAGAAGGCAACTTTCCAATGTAACAGTTGGCTTGTATACATACAGTACACACACAGTGGAATTAGATCATCGGTAGCATTGGCTGCTGTTGTGAGATCATCCTGGTCTTTAGCCTGATGTACAGCTCAGACTCAGGTACCACAGTGTGAATATAGTGATACAAACCCTGACACACACACACACACACACATCAGTGGTGATCAGTGCCGTTTAAGATGAGGGGAGGAGAAGTTGTTTTTTTATGAGCATGGCCTTATTTCTATTACAGCATATTGGATGACTGACATTCTTATTCCATTCATCCAGCTCAATGTAACATTGATAGGTTGTCTACTACATGATACTCACATTTCCCTACCCATGATGAGGTTGCTACCACTTAGCCTATGAACGAGAGTTTACAACGTACATTAGGTGCACAGGTCGAGAGAAATTTGAGCAATCAAGGTGACAGACATTGACAATCTTGCCTGCATCTAACTGATCTAGGGTGTAATATTTAGTCCAACAGTTGCAAATGAGAGTTTCTATTGGACATATTCAGGTATGTTTATCCCAGTTTCGTTTCGTTTTGCTTCCATAAAAAAACTTTTCTCAACAGAATCAGTGGATTGAATACACACGTGATCACACACAAACACAGTTCACTTTCATAGCAGCCACATACAAACAGCATGATCCCTTTGATCATTGGATAATTCCTCGCATCTGCCGTCTCCTCCTCTCACCTTTTCCCTTCGCTTTTTGACTTAGTGCACAAAACATTGGCTGTCTGTGACCAGGCAAAAAAGCCTTTCTCAGCAAAACCTTCATATCATCACTGCTATCCGCTACACACAGCCTACATTGTTGTCATCATATCAGCTAACGTCAAGTCAACATAACTATTAGAACTAACACGTTAGTTAACCCCCTACAATCATACAGTACAGTGTGCAGTTAGCAAGCAGTTTAGCAGTTGCATTTTGAGGGCCCCGGTGGCAATAAATTAATAAACCCTAAAGCTTACCGTATCTTGGAAGAGTTCCAGTGTTGAATAGCCATAGCCAGCTAGGTAACATAGCATCCCTCTCTGTTTAATCCGAGTGTTTGAGCAAGCTAGCTAAGTAAGTGAAAGTGAAATTGAAAAAATGAAACATAGCTAGCTCTCTCTCGCTCTCTCTTGCTTCTCCTTCATTTTTGAAAAAATAACTATTATCTTTCTCTTTCTTTTAGTCAACTACTCACCACATTTTATGCACTGCTAGTGTAAAGGACGTCACGCTGGTTTCTTAATGAGTACCATTTCCTCCCGATTCGGCCCATACCTGGTGCAAACTCGGGACCGCTGTCTCACAAACACACATGACCGCCTTCCTCAAACGTCTTAGCCGATCGCGCCACCTCAAAACCTAGCTAATGATGTGACGCAAGCGGGACACTTAATGTTGAGGAGTAAGTTTCACACATCTTCATGTGCTACACTAGCCAGCTGTAGCTTATGCTTTCAGTTCTCCGATCCTTTGATTGGGTGGACAACATGTCAGTTCAGGCTGCAAGAGGTCTGATAGGTTGGAGGACATAAGCCAGAAGTTGTCATAATTCATGTGTAAGTCTATGGAAGGGGGTGAGAACCACAGCCTCCTAGGTTTAGTATTGAAGCTAATGTACCCAGTGCAGAACAGAAGCTAGCTGTCCTCCGGTACACCATGGTGCTACCCTACAGAGTGTTGCTGAGGCAACACTTCATTGCAAAACAGTGTGTTTTAATAAATTATTTGGTGACGTGAATATATTGAAAATATGAAATTCACGTAGGAAGATGGTCCTCCACTTCCTCCTCTGAGGTGGTCCTCCACAGCCTCCACTGACACATACACACATGCCTTCACACACACACACACACACACATAAACCCCTACACACACATTTCAAATCAAATCAAAGTTAATTTGTCATGTGCGCCAAATACAACAGGTGTAGGTAGACCTTACAGTCAAATGCTTACTTAACCAATAGTGCAAAAAAGGTATTAGGTGAACAATAGGTAAGTAATGAAATAAAACAACAGTAAAAAGACAGTGAAAAATAACAGTAGCGACGTTACATACAGGCACCGGTTAGTCAGCCTGATTGAGGTAGTATGTACATGTAGATATGGTTAAAGTGACTATGCATATACGATGAACAGAGAGTGGCAGTAGCGTAAAAGAGGGGTTGGCGGGTGGTGGGTGGCGGGTGGCGGGACACAATGCAGATAGCCCAGTTAGCCAATGTGCGGCAGCACTGGTTGGTCGGGCCAATTGAGGTAGTATGTACATGAATGTATAGAATGAATGTATCCAGGCTGTATCACATCTGGCCGTGATTGGGAGTCCTATAGTGCGGCTCACAATTGACCCAGCGTTGCCCAGCCGTCGTACATAAGAATTTGTTCTTAACTGACTTGCCTACTAAATAAAGGTTAAACACACCACCACTGACCAAAAATGTATTTTGTTGGCATTTGTGTGTGTCCCCATTACCAGTAAAACATCATCAAAACCTATTTATTTTACTTACGGTTTCGTTGAGTTTGGGTTTGGGTCTTTGCGTGTCAAAAAAGATATACGCCGAATAGCACTATTTGACAAATAAGCTTGTTGACCCATCAGGACCTGAATATGACTGCACATCACATAATAATTTAACGCCTCCATAAACTTTTTACCAAGTTATTACATAGTGGTTCTGTAGCTCAGTTGGTAGAGCATGGCGCTTGTAACGCCAGGGTAGTGGGTTCGATTCCCGGGACCACCCATACGTAGAATGTATGCACACATGACTGTAAGTCGCTTTGGATAAAAGCGTCTGCTAAATGGCATATTTTTATTTTTTATTTATTTATAGTTAAAGTGACTATGCATATATAAACAGAAAGTAGCAGCAGAGGAAAATAGGGTTGGGGGGGAGGCACACAATGCAAATAGTCCGGGTAGCCGTTTGATTACCTGTTCAGGAGTCCTATGACTTGGGGGAAAAAACTGTTGAGAAGCCTTTTTGTCCTAGACTTGGCACTCCAGTACCGCTTGCCATGCGGTAGTAGAGAGAACAGTCTATGACTGGGGTGGCTGGGGTCTTTGACAATTTTTAGGGCATTCCTGACCCTGCCTGGTGTAGAGGTTCTGGATGGCAGGCAGCTTAGCCCCAGTGATGTACTGGGCCATACGTACTACCCCCTGTAGTGCCTTGCGGTCGCAGGCCGAGCAATTGCCGTACCAGGCAGTGATGCAACAAGTCAGGATGCTCAGGACCCATGCCAAATCTTTTTAGTTTCCTGAGGGGGAATAGGCTTTGTTGTGCCCTCTTCACAACTGTCACTTGGATCATTCTAGTTTGTTGTAGTAGTTTGTGTCGGGGGGCTAGGGTCAGTTTGTTATATCTGGAGTACTTCTCCTGTCCTATTCGGTGTCCTGTGTGAATCTAAGTGTCCGTTCTCTAATTCTCTCCTTCTTTCTTTCTCTCGGAGGACCTGAGCCCTAGGACCATGCCCCAGGACTACCTGACATGATGACTCCTTGCTGTCCCCAGTCCACCTGGCCATGCTGCTGCTCCAGTTTCAACTGTTCTGCCTTACTATTATTCGACCATGCTGGTCATTTATGAACATTTGAACATCTTGGCCATGTTCTGTCATAATCTCCACCCGGCACAGCCAGAAGAGGACCCCACATATGCTCTCTCTAATTCTCTCTTTCTTTCTTTCTCTCTCTCGGAGGACCTGAGCCCTAGGACCGTGCCCCAGGACTACCTGACATGATGACTCCTTGCTGTCCCCGGTCCACTTGACTGTGCTGCTGCTCCAGTTTCAACTGTTCTGCCTTGTTATTATTCGACCATGCTGGTCATTTATGAACATTTGAACATCTTGGCCATGTTCTGTTATAATCTCCACCCGGCACAGCCAGAAGAGGACTGGCCACCCCACATAGCCTGGTTCCTCTCTAGGTTTCTTCCTAGGTTTTGGCCTTTCTAGGGAGTTTTTCCTAGCCACCGTGCTTCTACACCTGCATTGCTTGCTGTTTGGGGTTTTAGGCTGGGTTTCTGTACAGCACTTTGAGATATCAGCTGATGTACGAAGGGCTATATAAATAAAATTTGATTGATTGATTGTGGCTGTGGACACCAAGGAACTTGAAGCTCTCAACCTGCTCCATTACAGCCCCGTCGATGAGAATAGGGGTGTGATCGGTCCTCCTTTTCCTGTAATCCACAATCATCTCCTTAGTCTTGGTTACGTTGAGGGATAGGTTGTTATTCTGGCCTCACCTGGCCAGCTCTCTGACCTCCTCCGTATAGGCTGTCTCGTCGTTGTCGGTGATCAGGCCTACCACTGTTGTGTCGTCTGAAAAATTGATGGTGTTTGAGTCGTGCCTGGCCATTCAGTCATGAACAGGGAGTACAGGGACTGAGCACGCACCCCTGGGGAGCTCCAGTGTTGAGGATCAGCATGGCAGATGTGTTGCTGGCTACCCTCACCACCTGGGGGCAGCCCGTCAGGAAGTCCAGGATCAAGTTGCAGAGGGAGGTGTTTTGTCCCAGGATCCTTAGCTTAGTGATGAGCTTTGAGGGTACTATGGTGTTGAACGCTGAGCTGCAGTCAATGAATAGCATTCTCACATAAGTGTTCCTTTTGTCCAGGTGAGAAAGGGCAGTGTGGAGTGCAATAGAGATTGCATCATCTGTAGATCTGTTTGGGCGGTATGCAAATTGGAGTGGGTCTAGGGTTTCTGGGATAATGGTGTTGATGTGAGCCATTACCAGCCTTTCAAAGCACCTCATGGCTACGGATGTGAGTACTACGGGTCTGTAGTCATTTAGGCAGGTTGCCTTTGTGTTCTTGGGCACAGGGACTATGGTGGTCTGCTTGAAACATGTTGGTATTACAGACTCAATCAGGGACATGTTGAAAATGTCAGTGAAGACACCTGCCAGTTGGTCAGCACATGCCCAGAGCACACGTCCTGGTAATCCGTCTGGCCCCGCAGCCTTGTGTATGTTGACCTGTTTAAAGGTCTTACTCATGTCGGCTACGGAGTGCATGATCACACAGTTGTCTGGAACAGCTGATGCTCTCATGCGGCAGGGTAGCGTAGTGGTTAGAGCGTCAAACCCCCGAACTGACAAGGTACAAATCTGCCGTTCTGCCCCTGAACAGGTAGTTAACCCACTGTTCTTAGGCCGTCATTGAAAATAAGAATTTGTTCTTAACTGACTTGCCTAGATAAATAAAGGTCAAATAAAATAAAAATGCATGCCTCAGTGTTGCTTACCTCGAAGCAAGCATAGAAGTGATTTACCTCATCTGGTAGGCTTGTGTCACTGGGTAGCTTGCAGCTGTGCTTCCCTTTGTAATCTGTAATAGTTTGCAAGCCCTGCCACATAAGACGAGCGTTGGAGCCGGTGTAGTATAATTCAATCTTATCCCCGTATTGACGCTTTGCCTGTTTGATGGTTCATAGCAGGATTTCTTAAAAGTTTCCGGGTTAGAGTCCCGCACCTTGAAAGTGGCAGCTCTACCCTTTAGCTCAGTGCAAATGTTGCCTGTAATCCATGGCTTCTGGTTGGGGTATGTACGTACAGTCACTGTGGGGACGACGTCCTTGATGCACTTATTGATAAAGCCAGTGACTGATGTGGTGTACTCCGCAGTAGAGGACCATCTTCCTAAGTGAAAATGTGAAATTCACTTAGGAAGATGGTCCTCGACTTCCTCCTCTGAGGAGCCTCCACTGACACATGGCTTTACACACACACACGCCTACACACACATTTATCCCCCACAACCCCATATTATCCCCAAAACACACAATCACACTTACGTAACTCAAACACCCAGACAATGCCACAAGCACACATGCCTTAAAACACACACACACACACACACACACACACACACACACACACATATATAATTTCTCTCCGCCATGCGAATACCCTCCGAATCCCTCTCCCCTCTTTGGTACCACATTCCTTTCCTGTTATTCCTCCCCATTCCACAGCACCAAGGCCAGGTGCCCCCTCCACTCAGCCATGATGTAATGTCACGGTAATGCTGCACATCAAACGAGCTCAAGGCGCCGCAGACCTGCCCAGACACTGTGCGTGGGGGGATCTGAGACTGACACACACACAGGCAGGCAGGCAAAGTGCACGCACGCATGTTTTCGCAAGCACACACACTCAGTCCTCTACTCTGAAGAATGGAGTTGGGTTACTATGTTGGTTTAAATAAGCTGGTAAGGCTGTGGAGTAGTGGGTAGGCCTACAACCATTGCTTTTTGGACCATTAACATGAAAAGCAACACTTCTATTGAGCTTTCAATCATTAAAGGGAAAGTAGCATGATGTTTTACTCACCAAAGTAACAACACAGTGTGGTCAAAGACTTAAAACTTAGTTGTTATCACCATCTGGTTGGCTATAAGTACAAACATAGTTATGTTTTTGGGGATATCTTCTAAACTACCCACAATGCACTAACATCATATGGAGGACCTACTCTGTGCTACCGAGTTTGTATGCTAGTTAGGTAGCTCAAGATGGCTAATGTTAGCCACTAACCATGCTAGCATGTAATTAAGATACAAATCAAATTAAGATTAAGATAACTTTATTGGTCAATTGCACACAAGTTCCGAGGAATTACGCTTTTAACCAAATCCTTCCGAAAGACACACATGCATGTTTTGGAGAGGTGTGGGGGCTGCTACACTGAACGCTCGGGGAGCTGTTGTTGTGGGGGTTTAAGTGCCTTTGTCAAGGGCACAACGGAGGCAATGGCATCTAGGATTTTCTACCAGCAACCATCTGGTTGCCAGCTCACTTCCCAACATATTTTTCCGATGGGACCCGGGATTTGAACTGGCAACCCTCCGGTTGCTGGCTCGCCTCTATAATTTATAGCTAACGTTAGCTGGCTGGCTAACTTGCTGGCTAAGATAACTGCATATACAGTGTCTTCAGAAAGTACTCATACCCCTTGACTTATTCCACATTAGTTGTGTTATAGCTTGATAGATTTCTCTCTCACCCATCTCCACGCAAAACCACATAATGAACTAAGTGAAAACATGTTTTTAGAATTGTTTTGCTAATTTATTGAAAAAGAAACACAGAAAAATATAATTTACATAAGTATTCACAACCCTGAGTCAATACTTTGTAGAAGCACCTTTGGCAGTGATTTCAGCTGTGAGTCTTTCTGGGTAAGTCTCTAAGAGCTTTCCACACCTGGATTGTGCAACATTTTCCAATTATTATTTTCAAAGTTCTTCAAGCTCTGTCAAATTGGTTGTTGATCATTGCTAGACAACCATTTTCCGGTCTTGCCATAGATTTTCAAGCAGCTTTAAGTCAAAACTGTAACTCGGACACTCACTATCTTCTTGGCAAGCAACCCCAGTGTAGATGTGGCCTTGTGTTTTAGGTTACTGTCCTGCTGAAAGGTGAATTCATCTCCTGGTGTCTGGTGAAAAACAGACTGAACCGGGTTTTCCTCTAGGACTTTGCCTGTGCTTAGCTCCCTTATGTTGATTTTTTATCCTGAACAACTCCCCAGTCCTTATTGATTACATGCATACCCATAACATGATGCAGCCACCACTCTGCTTGAAAATATGGAGAGTGGTACTCAGTAATGTGTTGTATTGCATTTGCCCCAAACATAACACTTTGAATTCAGGACAAAAAGCTAATTGCTTTGCCACATTTTTTGCACTATTACTTTAGTGCCTTGCTGCAAACAGGATGCGTGTTTTGGAATATTTGTATTCTGTACTGCAGAGGTGGGACCAAGTCATTGTTTTACAAGTCACAAGTAAGTCTCAAGTCTTCGCACTGTAATACCATTTCATATTTTTACATTTTTAACAAGAGTAATAGTTAGTATATGACATTTACGCAAATCATGAATGCTTTTAAAAATATCTATGAATTTAATCGAGCGATGTAGTCTCTCTCTCTCAACAGCAGTAACATCAGGCAGGATTTAGACTACCGACTGCCTAGCTGGTTGTAGCTCAATCTTGGGTGCAATGATCACATTCCTGCACTGACTGACTGTGTGGAGGCTCATTGATTTAACGTTAGGTTAGCCTACATGATACACTAGTAATGTCACGCCCTGACCTTAGTTATCTTTGATTTCTTTATTATTTGGTTAGGTCAGGGTGTGACAAGGGTGGTTTGTGTAGTTTTGTATTGTCTAGGGTTTTTGTATGTTTATGGGGTGTTCTATCTAGGTGTTTATATGTCTATGGTTGCCTAGATTGGTTCTCAATCAATTGTCTCTGATTGGGGACCATATTTAGGCAGCCATATTCCTTGGAGAGTTTGTGTGTTGTTATTCTATGTTTAGTTGCCTGTTCTGCACAAGCCACATTGCTTCACGTTTAGTTCTGTTCAGTGTTCTCTCTTTCTTAAAGAGTTATGTTCACTTACCACGCTGCACCTTGGTCTCCTCTTTATGACGACCATGACAAGTAAAATATAAAATATAAAGCTGTCGGCTATATTAGCCACGACTTACCATTCTTTGTGCAGCTTCAAATGTCAAACAAAGTTGGAAATTGTTGCGCCTCCAACTGTAATTTTCTTCCCTGTAACGGAATTCCTTAGGTGAAGTAGAGGCGGACCAAAACGCAGCGTGGTGGTTATTCATGTTTTTTAATAAAGACACTAGACATGAATAAACTAACAAAAACAATCAACGTGGAAAACCCAAAAACAGCCCTATCTGGTGCAAAACACAGAGACAGGAACAAATCCACAAACACACAGTGAAACCCAGGCTACCTAAATATGGTTCCCAATCAGAGACAATGACTAACACCTGCCTCTGATTGAGAACCATATCAGGCCAGACATAGAAATAGACAAACAAGACATCCAACATAGAATGCCCACTCAGATCACACCCTGACCAACCAAAACATAGAAACATACAAAGCAAACTATGGTCAGGGTGTGACATTCCCGCATGTTTTGCAAGTTGTAATCCATTTTTTGTTGATACAGCATCGTCTTTATATCCGAATATAATTATTTTGGGTATCATCTTTCCAAGGGCTCCATCTGAATTCACCCGCCAACGTTCCTCTGCACTGCCACCTACAACTTTTTCTCAGCTGGCACAATTTGATTGGCTGCTGTCCGATTCAAACTGTAACCCGTTAAATGAAGAGTTGATGCGGTGCACACTTTTTAATAGCATCATTTTTAATATTTGGGCTTGGGAAGGGTATCAAGTCAGATCGAGTCATAAGGCTCGAGTCCAAGTCATGTGACTCGAAAGTCACGAGTCCACACCTCATGACCTGCTGTACAGGCTTCCTTGTTTTCACTCTATTAATTAGGTTAGTATTGTAGAGTAACTAAAATGTTGTTGATCCATCCTCAGTTTTCTCCTATCATAGTCATTCAACTCTGTAACTGTTTTAAAGTCACCACTGGCCTCATGATGAAATCCCTGGGTAGTTTTCTTCCTCTCCATCAACTGAGTTGGAAAGGATGCCTGTATCTTTGTCGTGACAGGGTGTATGGATACACCATCCAAAGTGTAATTAATAACTTCACCATGATCAAAGGGATATTCAATGTCTGCTTTTATTTTATTTTTTTACCCAACTACCAATAGGTGCCCTACTTTGTGAGGCATTGGAAAACCTCCCTGGTCTTTGTGGTTGAATCTGTGTTTGAAATTCACTGCTCAACTGAGGGACCTTACAGATAATTATATGTGTGGGGTACAGATATGAGGTAGTCATAAAAAAAATGTTGAACTCTATTATTGCTCACAGAGTGTGCAACTTATTGTGTGACTTGTTACATAAAAATCTAAAACATAATTCCACTTTGACATGATATTCAATGTAGTTTTGTAATTTTTATTAGGATCCCCATTAGCTAACTCCGTAACACTAGCTAATCTTCCTGGGGTCCAACACCAATTAACAATACATTACAAACAACAACAAATCAAGACTTCAAACATTCAACAAGTAGACAATACTGATCATTAAAATACCTGACAGGAAACACATTTAACATTCAGTTGATGCTTTCTATTTCCTGTCCAGTCATATAGCATTAGATGTTCTTTACTTTTTTTCTTGAAGGTGGATTTACTTTTTGCCTGAGAAATATGGATTGGTAAAGAGTTCCATTCAGCTATGGCTCTATATAAAATTGTAGATTTAAGGTGATTTTGTTCTTGGCTTGGGTTGTCTTAGCTGCCCTAAATTAGCTGGTTTGGTGGTTATGTGTGTTGCTAGTATGTACTAACTGGCCTGAAAAATACTTTTAGTCTTTTGAAAAATATAACATTCCTAAAGAAAATCAGAAGACTGGATAGTAATTTGTTTTCAATTTGAAGCCATGAGAGATTCTGTGTCACGCCTTGGTCTTAGTATTTTGTGTTTTCTTTATTTATTTGGTCAGGCCAGGGTGTGACATGGGTTTATTTTGTTGTGTGTTTTTGTATTGGGGTTTTAGTAGGTATTGGGATTGTGGCTGAGTAGGGTTGTCTAGGAAAGTCTATGGTTGCCTGAGGTGGTTCTTAATCAGAGGCAGGTGATTATCGTTGTCTCTGATTGGGAACCATATTTAGGCAGCCATATTCTTTGAGTGTTTCGTGGGTGATTGGTCCTGTCTCTGTATTTGTTGTCACAAGATAGGCTGTATAGGTTTTCACGTTCCGTTTGTTGTTTTGTAGATTTAAGTTATTTCATGTATCGTTCATTTTCCATGAAAGAACATGAGTAACCACCACGCTGCATTTTGGTCCGCTTCTCCTTCTACAACAACATATTGTTGCCAGGAACGTCGTAACATTCTGATGCGTTTGGATAACATTCATAAGGATAGAGCAATGACGAGCTAATCTGGCAGCCCTGTTTTGAGTGATATCTTTCTTTGCTGCAGATAACCATATAACTGGACAGTACTCTAAGTGTGATAGGACCAGGGATTTAATCACCTGATTCAGAGTGCTAGATGTTACATACTCTGAACATTTTCCTGTAACAGCAATTCCCTTACCCATCTTAACAAGCATATTATTTATGTGTTCTGACCATGATAAAGCTGTCTAAAATGATGCCTAGTTGTTTCTATTTTTCACTTACTCTACAAGTGTTATATTCATTGACACATCAGCAAGCATATATCTTGAACCAAATACAATACATTTCATTTTAGAAATGTTCAAAACCAGTTTGTTCATATCAACCCACTCAGACACCATTCTTAGTTCACTGCTCATCTGTTAGCTCACTACATTCTGATGCTGCGCAATACATCAGCATACATGACCACCCTTGCTTTGTTCATTACTGAAGGTAAATTATTAGTAAAATTAGAGTAGAGAAGTGGGCCTAGACAACTTCCTTGAGGAACACCACAGTATATATTTACTGTTTTAAAAGCTACCATTAAATAACAATTTTTGCCTTCTCCTGGATAGATAGCTTATCAATCCATGATAGAGCTGCAGACTTAAAACCATAACATTTGAGTTTACCTAGTAACAGTTCATGATCAATTACATCAAAAGCAGCACTGAAATCTAGCAACACTGCACCAACTAACTTCTTGTCATCCATACTCTTTATGTAGGACAGTGACAAAAAAATCTAAATTGAATCCATTTTAAATTCAGGCTGTAACACAGCAAAATGTGGAAAAATACTTTCTGAAGGCACTGTTGCTAATATTCTTTGATAACTGGTTAGATGGAGTTGCATATTTCTAAAGCTTTGGTTTACTTTAACGTAGCTGTAAGCTAAGTGTTGGCTGAATCATTCAGTGTTAATGTAACATTAGCAGGCTGGTAGAGCTAATGTTAGCAGACTAGTTGGTTAGCAACCTTACAAGTTGATTTATCACAATAAATTCGTAAAATATTTGCTTGTAAGTTGACTGAAAATTTACTTGAAACCAGTAGTGATCAGAGCAAACGATTTGGTTTCATTTCAAGTTATACATTTGATGTTATTTCTGTTGCAGTTTACATTATAGGGAATAGGCTAGCTTGCCAGGTCCTCTATATTACTTCACACCCCGGAAAATAATTTTCCAACATAACTTAGTTATTCTTCGGAAATCTGATCGGTTTTATGTAATAACCCGTAAAATATACATGTGAGGTGTAACTTTGTATTGGGACTTTTGATGTGTATACTAATGCAAATACACATGTTACATGTGGTTATGTTTATGCTACTTACCCTATAAGTTGTCTTTACTGTGTCATAAGCATGGCATTACTGATATCATGCTATATACTTTATTAACACTTTACCCAACCTTCAAATGAGTCATAATGCTTTACAATGGAGCCATGAACTCCACATACTTTGCTGCAGTATATGACAACAGTCAATATCATACGACACTATGTCATAGTTCATTACACAACGGGTGGATCTAATCCTGAATGCTGATTGGTTAAAACAGCATTCCAGTCAGTGTCTATTCTACAAGTTACCACCGGCTAAATCTATGCCATAATGCAACAAAACATATAGGTCATGACAGGCAATTATATAAGTCATAACTCAGATGACAATCATTTACAACATTTTTAGTCAAATTTTGTCATGTGTTATGACACTTTATGATGCGGTTATGACATTGTTATGGATGCATCATGAACAACACTGAGTGTTACCGTCAGTTGTCAAAGCCTGATATCAGTTATGACTGCTTATGAAATGCTATGTCATGGTAATGACAGTGTATAGACAGATTCATGACAGGGAATCAATAAAAGTAACAGTTACTGAACAATATACAAATAAATATGTCTGAACATGTCTGCCAATGTATTTTGCTATTCTACTCCCACTCCCTTTTTATACACTGATAATAAAACATCTTATGTGGATGATAAAATGGTGTCTATTTAAATCCTGCCATAGAATGTCAGCTTGTAGCTGTATAGAGCCTTCAGAGGCAAACTGGAACAGCTCTATATTGTGTGGGAAGAGAGCGAGAACATTCTAGACTCAAAATGCTATGTGCTGCAGACTTGATGTGTTTGTGCTCAGCTGTAAATTGATAGAGTGTGTGTGTGTGTGTGTGTGTGTGTGTGTGTGTGTGTGTGTGTGTGTGTGTGTGTGTGTGTGTGTGTGTGTGTGTGTGTGTGTGTGTGTGTGTGTGTGTGTGTGTGTGTGTGTGTGTGTGTGTGTGTGTGTGTGTGTGTGTTACATTGTTCATTCTATGTTGTTTGTGTGGGAGGGTAGCAGTGTGTCAGTGATTTGCCAGCTTTCTTGTGTGTGAGCAGTGCTAAAATGTTTGATACTTTCATACTTCTCTCATGTATGTGGGTGTATTGTCTATACATGTAGTAAATAGACTGGCCAAGTAAATATGCAGCAATATATACATTTTTAATGGTTTTAGAGAATTTTTAATTGTGTTGAAAAATTAGGAATAGTCTTGACGCATTTTCAATTGTCTTCAAGCATTTGTTTCCTTGAAACCCCATAAGGAGGCCTACATACTGTAACCCTGTCATAGTGACATAACATCGGCCATCAACAGTCATTAGAAGTGTTATGCTTAGAAAAAGATCTGATGTGGAGAACAGTTTGATATAATGTTGAATTCTTATTATCTTATAAAACTCAATCAATCAAAATGAGTATGTTGTTGTTATCCAAACAGACGAGGTGTATAGAGAGAGGATTTCTATTTTGGTTAATGTTTATTTTGTTTCTCTCCCATATCTCTTTATTTCTCTCTCTTTCTCCGTCACACACACACACACACACACACACACACACACACACACACACACACACACACACACACACACACACACACACACACACACACACACACACACACACACACACACACACACACACACACACACACACACACTAGTGGTGTGAGGGTTAGCTGTTTCTTCACCCGCACCTGTCCACAATTGCTAATAACCCATCCGCAACCGCCCGACTTTGTGATAAAGTGGAAATCTGACGCCCATACCCGACCTAAGCTGCAAATATAGAAAATGCGCTGTAGGCTATAGTCAGAAACAGTGGCCATTTTTTTGACAGTGGGTGCAGGATATTGTTTTGCCTAATGTTTCTGCTTATAGTTTCCAAGATTTTGGCAGGATATTTGTTAGTCAACATGTCTATAATTAGATACATGCAGCTTCTCTTCTGTCATTCATTATATGTTGCCCTAGAAGACTAAATAAACCATTGTTCACCAGAATAATGTCATAAATGATAGAATGAATGCTTCAATTTCTCTGTCATCTCTGTTTCCTTCAGGCAGCAAAAACGTTTAGGGACCAGGGTGAAAATGCAAGCCTATTTGAAGATGCAGTCTTGTGACTGTCAAATTTCTATAGCGCCTGACAATCATCACACATAACAGAGGCACTGCTATCATCCTCTTTTACCACTTCACCAAATCTTTTCTAAACATGACTTTTCAAGCCCTCCCTTCTCTCTATTTTAAACTCTTCATTACACAGCTCTTCTCTTTTCAAATTAAATTCAGACATTGTCCTTTTTGCCTCAGTGGATCAACATGAACTTTTTCTGCCTGTTCCCAAAAGCATTTGGTAGATTGGCGTGTAGGCTATTTGGAGTAGGTAAAGTTAGGCTCTAAAGCCTCGTTCACATTACAGATAAGCCCTCCATTATATTGTGCCAGATGTCATGCATTTCAATGGGAATGTCCACAGCGGAGTGGAAACGCAACGCCCCCCCCTTGCGGTTGAAGGCTCCGTTGTGAGACCGACGCAGCATACTTTGACATTTTTCAAACTTTGCGTAGTCTTCAGTCCAGCCAGAGTCCATCAAAGAACAGGAAGTTACTAAACCACAGAAGAATATGAATGTGGTGGTTTTCAGTGATGGCTTTATGGGATAGCTAGCAACTTGTAACAATTACCTATTCCTATAAGTTAGTACTATTTTAATAGTAATGTTAAATCATATACATTGGCTGTTATGCCAATTATATTATATGACTGTCGCCTCCTGTTTAAGTTTATTGTGATGGAAATTACGTTTGTTTTTTAGTATAATTACTAGGCTAGCTAGCTGGTCTGCAATGCAAGTCAATTTGACTTGCTATAAAGTTATAGAAACAAGTTGTGGAAAACCAACATGTTTTATTATCATTATCATTATCCTGCCTTGAATGAAAAAGTACATTTTTGAAATATCTCAAAACAAATGCAATCTCTGATGAGACATGTTCTCCTCCAAACACTACACTTCTCCGTTCAGTAGCTTCACAAGACTGTGAAGATGATGTATGGCTTAATGAAATACTTCACAATGATAACAGGGCATAAAACTAAAGGCGTCAGCATGCTTCAGTTCGGCTGGTGCCTAGCCGACCCAAATGAGTGTGCACGCATACTCCTTAAAAGCAGAAATAGTACTGTTTGTCCATTTTGAGACACCGTAACCAGTATGCACTTCCTCTAAATAGTCCGAATTAATATAAGATAACTAAAAAAATCTGTCATTTTTACACTTTTGACGAAGAGATCTTAGTCGCACAATTTTAGTCTGGGGTCCTCCTGTAGCTCAGTTGGTAGAGCATGGCGCTTGTAACGCCAGGGTAGTGGGTTCGATTCCCGGGACCACCCATACGTAGAATGTATGCACACATGACTGTAAGTCGCTTTGGATAAGCGTCTGCTAAATGGCATATATTAGTCGCACAACTAAGACGTTTGATGCAGTATTTTTCAATAAAAGAATGTGCATGAAAACGAGTCGTTTCTCGTTGAATGACAACAAAGAAGAATCCTTACTGTTGACCAATCACTGAAGAAGGGGCGTGAACTTCGGCTTGCTTGGCTTGCCTCCATAAAAATAATTGTGTGCCTGAACAGCCAAAATTAAAACCTCACTGAAGTCCAAAACAAACAAAAACATCACAAAATGTTGGGATAATATATGTATGAACTCTTCCTGTTTGGGCTGGTAAGCATGCAGACGGCTTTAGGCTCATGCACTAATGCCTGATAGCCTAAAAATAATGAAAGAAAAACCTCAAATGTAGCCTATAGAGATCTGAATTGCATGTGTATTGTTTTCTCTTTAATCAACCTGACCTCCACCCACCCGCCCTTCATCCACACAATGTATCACGACCCAACACCCGCCAAGCACGCAGATACAACCGATGGGACTGCGGGTTATAAATCAACCCGCCCATCACTAACACACGCACGCACGCACGCACACACACACACACACACACACACACACACACACACACACACACACACACACACACACACACACACACACACACACACACACACACACACACACACACACACACACACACACACACACACACACACACACATACACACACACACACACACACACACACACACACACACACACCGTAACCTCTCCATTGCCTTCCCTTGCCAGCGGCTGGTTGAGCACACACGTCCTACTTTTGACACACATAAAAAGAAGAGCACACAAACCCACACACATAAATATACTCAATTGGTAGAGCATGCAACGCCAGGATAGTGGGTTCAATTCCCGGGACCAGCCATACGTAAAATGTATACACGCATTACTGTAAGTTGCTTTGGATAAAAGCATCTGCTAAATGACTTCTAATATATTATATTCTATATTACTACACCTACTACGGAACCCACACACCTCCTCTCGCGTCATAAGAGGAACGCACACACTCCCCTTCTAGCGTCATATGATGAGCGAACACACTCCCCCTCTATGTCATAAGAGGAGCACACACTCCCCCTCTCTCATCATAAGAGGAGCACACACTCCCCCTCTCTCATCATAAGAGGAGCACACACTCCCCCTCTCTCATCATAAGAGGAGCACACACTCCCCCTCTCTCATCATAAGAGGAGCACACATTCCCCCTCTCTCATCATAAGAGGAGCACACACTCCCCCTCTCTCATCATAAGAGGAGCACACACTCCCCTCGCATCATAAGAGGAGCACACACTCCCCCTCTCATCATAAGAGGAGCACACACTCCCCTCTCTCATCATAAGAGGAGCACACACTCCCCCTCTCTCATCATAAGAGGAGCACACACTCCCCTCTATGTCATAAGACGAGCACACACTCCCCTCTCATCATAAGAGGAGAACACACTCTCTCATCATAAGAGGAGCACACACTCCCCCTCTCTCATCATAAGAGGAGCACACACTCCCTCTCATCATAAGAGGAGCACACACTCCCCCTCTCTCATCATAAGAGGAGCACACACTCCCCTCTCTCATCATAAGAGGAGCACGCACTCCCCTCTCTCATCATAAGAGGAGCACACACTCCCCTCTCTCATCATAAGAGGAGCACGCACTCCCCTCTCTCATCATAAGAGGAGCACGCACTCCCCATCTCTCATCATAAGAGGAGCACGCACTCCCCCTCTCTCATCATAAGAGGAGCACGCACTCCCCTCTCTCATCATAAGAGGAGCACACACTCCCCATCTCTCATCATAAGAGGAGCACTCACTCCCCATCTCTCATCATAAGAGGAGCACACACTCCCCTCTCTCATCATAAGAGGAGCACAAACTCCATCTCTCTCATCATAAGAGGAGCACACACTCCCCATCTCTCATCATAAGAGGAGCACACACTCCCCCTCTCTCATCATAAGAGGAGCACACACTCCCCCTCTCTCATCATAAGAGGAGCACACACTCCCCATCTCTCATCATAAGAGGAGCACACACTCCCCCTCTCTCATCATAAGAGGAGCACACACTCCCCATCTCTCATCATAAGAGGAGCACACACTCCCCATCTCTCATCATAAGAGGAGCACACACTCCCCATCTCTCATCATAAGAGGAGCACACACTCCCCATCTCTCATCATAAGAGGAGCACACACTCCCCATCTCTCATCATAAGAGGAGCACACACTCCCCCTCTTTCATCATAAGAGGAGCACACACTCCCCTCTCTCATCATAAGAGGAGCACACACTCCCCCTCTCTCATCATTAGAGGAGCACACACTCCCCCTCTCTCATCATAAGAGGAGCACACACTCCCCCTCTCTCATCATAAGAGGAGCACACACTCCCCATCTCTCATCATAAGAGGAGCACACACTTCCCCTCTCTCATCATAAGAGGAGCACACACTCCCCCTCTCTCATCATAAGAGGAGCACACACTCCCCTCTCTCATCATAAGAGGAGCACACACTCCCCCTCTCTCATCATAAGAGGAGCACACACTCCCCCTCTCTCATCATAAGAGGAGCACACACTCCCCCTCTCTCATCATAAGAGGAGCACACACTCCCCCTCTCTCATCATAAGAGGAGCACACACTCCCCCTCTCTCATCATAAGAGGAGCACACACTCCCCTCTCTCATCATAAGAGGAGCACACACTCCCCCTCTCTCATCATAAGAGGAGCACACACTCCCCCTCTCTCATCATAAGAGGAGCACACACTCCCCCTCTCTCATCATAAGAGGAGCACACACTCCCCCTCTCTCATCATAAGATGAGCACACACTCCCCATCTCTCATCATAAGAGGAGCACACACTCCCCCTCTCTCATCATAAGAGGAGCACACACTCCCCCTCTCTCATCATAAGAGGAGCACACACTCCCCCTCTCTCATCATAAGAGGAGCACACACTCCCCCTCTCTCATCATAAGAGGAGCACACACTCCCCCTCTCTCATCATAAGATGAGCACACACTCCCCCTCTCTCATCATAAGAGGAGCACACACTCCCCCTCTCTCATCATTATTATAGTTTTTTTTTTTTTTTACCAGTCAGGGCTCATTGAGATTTAAAATCTCTTTTTCAAGAGCGTCCTGGCCAAGATAGGCAGCACCAAGTCATTACAAAAATTACAGACAAACAACATGAAAAACTATAAGTAATCTCGTAAAAACCATAGAATTCACAAGAGTATAACAAAATCAAAAACAGCAAATTAAAAACACTGGCAGGTCACGGAATCAGTCTCAAGATCATTCATCAGTGATTTAAAACCACCAATCGGGACAAGTTCTTCCAGTTTAAAAGTATTTTGTAAGGTGTTCCAAGACGATGGCGCAGAGAACATAAAAGCCCTTTTACCAAATTCAGTTCGGACATTTGGAACAGTTAGCAGGATAAAGTCCAGCGAACGAAGAGAGTACCCACCACATTTCTGAACAATAAAAATGCCCAAATAAAAAGGTAATAAACCCAAAATGGCTTTGTGAGTCTACGAGGGACTAGAGAAGGCCAGCCAACCCTGCTATACAAAGTGCAGTGGTGCGTAAGGGTTTTGCAGTTTAAAATAAATCTCAAAGTGCCATGGTAAAGGGTGTCAATTGATCTCAAACACTGAGCGGAAGCATCATATGTAAAATATCCCCTTTGTCTCGTAAAGGCATAAATGTAGCTCATACTAGACTCCTTCTGGCTTCAACAGAAAAACAGGCCTTATTCCTAAAATAAAATCCCTTTTTGTAAATTTGTTGAATATGCAATTTAAAAGAGAGGCCGTCATCACTTAAAATTCCAAGATATTTATATGAGGTTACAACCTCAATATCAATGCCCTGACAGGTAGTAATAGGTGAAAAGTTCAGAGGTCTATTTCTTGCTTTAGAAAACACCATTAGTTTAGTTTTGTCAGTATTGAGGATAAGCTTCAATTGACACAAGGTATGTTGAACATTATAAAAAGTTCTGGAAAGCTTTTGTAAGAGACGAGGCACAACAGTAAATAACAGTATCATCAGCATAAAAATTAAGTTGCGCATTTTGGACATTTTTGTCTAAATTATTTATATAAATAGTGAATAAGAGAGAACCAAGTACAGAGCCTTGGGGCACACCATTCAAGACAGACAATTTAACAGACATGAGCCCATCAAATTGAGTGCACTGAGTTCTATCAGACAGATAGTTAGCAAACCATGCAACTGCATGCTCTGAAAGACCTACACTCGACAATCTCTGCCTTAGTATAGCATGATCAACTGTATCAAAAGCCTTAGAGAGATCAATAAAAAGTGAGACACAGTGCTGTTTTTTCTCAAGGGCTTCTGTGATATAATTTAAAACCTTCATGGCTGCTGTAATTGTGCTATGCTTCTTCCTGAAGCCCGATTGGTACATTGATAAAATAGAGTTAGTAAATAAAAACTGTTTGCTGTCCACTCACAAGGGTTTCAAGTATTTTCACCAGGGGTGACAGCTTTGAGATTGGCCTATAATTATTTAAAAGAGTTGGATCTCTCCCTTTTAAACGTGGAAGGACAAATGCTGATTTCCAGATCTTTGGAACATCATTACATTCCAGGGTTTGATTGAACAGAGATGTAAGTGGATCAGCTATGAAATCAGCTGCCAGATTTACAAAGCAGGGATCCAAAAGATCAGGACCTGCAGGCTTTCTCTGATCTAAGGATTTCAGGGCTTTATGTACCACCTGCACTGAGAATGGCAAAAAGCTACAAGTTTGACCAGCTCTCACTGGTTCATCCACACAGGGTTGTACAGAGACAGAGGACACTGAATCAAACAGCCTACCAGATGATACAAAGTGCTTATTGAAACAATTCAGCATTTCAGTTTTGTCATATACATTTATTCATTAACATTACTGTTACCAGACAAAGACTTAATAGTCTTCCAAAACTTTCTAAGGTCATTCAGGTTATCAGTGGTAACAGACATAAAATATTCAGACTTGGCCTTCCTGAGAAAAAAAGAAGACTTGTTTCGTAACTGCTTAAAAATAAGCCAATCAGCATCAGAACATGACTTCCTTGCTTTTGCCCAGGCTAGATTACGGTCGTGAGTAATACAAGACAGCTCAGAGGAAAACCATGGATTATCTTGCCCTTTAACCCTGAACCTGTGGAATGGGGCATGTTTGTTTACTATTTGGAAAAAAACACCATGAAAGAATTTCCAGGCAGTTTCCACATTAGGGATAAGCTCAATCTTGCTCCAGTCAAAATAAAACAAATCATGAAGGAATGCCTGCTCATTAAAACACTTCAAATTTGTCTTACGAATAAAACGCGGGTTTGTCTTAGGAACCTTAGTATTTCTAACAGCAACAACAGGACAATGGTCACTTAAATCATTA
Source organism: Oncorhynchus keta (assembly GCF_023373465.1). Lineage (NCBI taxonomy): Eukaryota > Metazoa > Chordata > Actinopteri > Salmoniformes > Salmonidae > Oncorhynchus > Oncorhynchus keta. The sequence continues at coordinate 14,888,265 of NC_068429.1, forward strand.
CAAAAAACACCAACCACAGAATATTTATGTGGAACATTTGTCAATATCGAATCAATCAGGGTAGATAAGAGGAGCGAACACACTCCCCTTCTAGCGTCATAAGAGGAGCACACACTCCCCCTCTAGCGTCATAAGACGAGCACACACTCCCCCTCTAGCGTCATAAGACGAGCACACACTCCCCCTCTAGCGTCATAAGAGGAGCACACACTCCCCCTCTAGCGTCATAAGAGGAGCACACAATCCCCCTCTACGCCATAAGAGGAGCACACACTCCCCCTCTAGCGTCATAAGAGGAGCACACACTCCCCCTCTACATCATAAGATGAGCACACACTCCCCCTCTCTCATCATAAGAGGAGCACACACTCCCCCTCTCTCATCATAAAACGAGCACACACTCCCCCTCTAGCGTCATAAGAGGAGCACACACTCCCCCTCTACATCATAAGACGGGCACACACTCCCCCTCTAGTGTCATAAGAGGAGCACACTCCCCCTCTAGCTTCATAAGAGGAGCACACACTCCCCTCTAGCTTCATAAGAGGAGCGCACACTCCCCTCTACGTCATAAGAGGAGCGCACACTCCCCTCTAGCTTCATAAGAGGAGCACACTCCCCCTCTAGCTTCATAAGAGGAGCACACACTCCCCCTCTAGCTTCATAAGAGGAGCACACACTCCCCCTCTAGCTTCATAAGAGGAGCACACACTCCCCCTCTAGCTTCATAAGAGGAGCACGCACTCCCCCTCTACGTCATAAGAGGAGCGCACACTCCCCCTCTAGCTTCATAAGAGGAATGAACACACTCCCCCTCTACGTCATAAGAATAGCAAACACACTCACCCTACACACACATGCTTTTACTGTTGTACAGCACACGCACACAGTAGCATGTCTAATGACTGGGCAGGCATGGTTGAATACACATGTGAAAGCACAGACAAAGACACATACACACACACATAGGAGCACACACACACGTAGGAGCACACACACGTAGGAGCACACACACGTAGGAGCACACACACACGTAGGAGCACACACACACACGTAGGAGCACACACACGTAGGAGCACACACACACACGTAGGAGCACACACACACACGTAGGAGCACACACACACATGTAGGAGCACACACACACACATGTAGGAGCACACACACGTAGGAGCACAAATACGCACACACATGTAGGAGCACACACACACACAAACACACGTAGCAGCACACACACACACGTAGGAGCACACACACACACACATGTAGGAGCACACACACACACAAACACACGTAGCAGCACACACACACACATAGGAGCACACACACACGTAGGAGCACACACACACGTAGGAGCACACACACGTAGGAGCACACACACAACACACGTAGGAGCACACACGTAGGAGCACACACACACACGTAGGAGCACACACACGTAGGAGCACACACACACACACACACGTAGGAGCACACACACACCCATAGCAAGGGGACAGTTGGGTGATTGTGAACATGAGTTCCCCCATTGAACCAATCATTGATTTAACTAGAAATAGTTCAATAAAGGTTCAATCAAAATACAATTACATTTTTTAAATTTAACTCAGTTAAGAACAAATTCTTATGTACAATGACGGTCTACCCCGACCAAACCCTAACGGCTCTGGGCCAATTGTGCGCCACCCTATGGGACTCCCAATCATGGCCGGTTGTGATACAGCCTGGAATCGAACCAGGGTCTGTAGTGACGCCTGAGACTGCTGCACCACTCGGGAGCCCATGTTGCAGGTAACTGGCCTCCATTTGCATATTACACTGTCTTCAGGGTAGGCCTTGTTCCACGGCAGCATTCTAATACGCCTTTCCAATGTAAAGCATGGCATTGTGAAGCTAGTCAAAAGTTGGAAAACTAGGTAATAAGCAATCATGGAATTGCTTATGACAGAGTGATATTTCCATCGTACATCAATGATAAAGACGAAGTGTAGAGAAAAATGCAGGCACAACTCCTATTCACATTCACATCCCCAGCAGTAGCGTATTATCATTTATATGCTATGATACATAGCCTATGACATACAGTCCCTTCAGAAAGCATTCACACTGCTTGACTTATTCCACATGTTGTTGTGTTACAGCCTGAATTCAAAATGGATTAGATATATATTTTTCAACTATCTACATACAATACCCAATGATGACGAACTAAAAATAGTTTTTAGAAATTTCTGCAAATGTATTGAAAATTATATTCATAAATATCTAGTTTATGGAAGTATTCACAACCCCTGAGACAATACATGTTAGACTCACCATTGGCAGCAATAACAGCTGTGAGTCTTTCTGAGTAAGTCTCTGAGATCTTAGTACATTATCATTTAAAAGGTTCTTCAAACTCTGTCAAGTTGGTTGTTGATTATTGCTTGACAGCCATTTTCTAGTCTTGCCATAGATTTTCAAGCTGATCTAAGTCAGAACTGTAACTAGGTCACTCAGGAATATTCAATGTTGTCTTGGTCAGCAACTCCAGTGTATATTTGGCCTTGTGTTTTAAGTTATTGTCCTGCTGAAAAGTGAATGAAAGGTGAATTTGTCTCCCAGTGTCTGTTGGAAAGAAGACTGAACCACATTTTCTTCTAGGATTTTGCCTGTGCTCAGCTCTATTCCATTTCTTTATATCCTAAAAAAAACTCCCCAGTCCTTGCAGATGACAAGCATACCTATAACATGATGCAGCCACCATCATGCTTGAAAATATGAAGAGTGGTACTCAGTGATGTGTTGTGTTGGATTTGCCCCAAACATAACGCTTTTTATTCAGGACATAAAGTTAAATTCTTTCGCATATTTTTTGCAGTATTACTCAAAATATGCATCCTGTTTGCAACAAGGCACTAAAGTAATATTCCAAAACATGCATCCTGTTTGCAACAAGGCACTAAAGTAATATTCCAAAACATGCATCCTGTTTGCAAACAGGATGCATGTTATGGAATATTTTTATTCTGTACAGACTTCCGTCTTTTCACTCTGTCATTTAGGTTATTATTGTGGAGTAACAACAATGTTGTTGATCCATCTTCAGTTTTCTCTTGACATTGTTATTCATCTCTGTAACTGTTTTCAAATCACAATTTCGTTCCTCTCTGGCCACTGAGTTTAGTAAGGACTCCTGCATCTTTATAGTGACTGGGCGTTTGATACACCATCCAAAGTGTAATTAATAACTTTACCGTGCTCGAAGGGATATTCAATGTCTGTTAAAACAAACAAAAGAATCCACCAATAGGTGCCCTTCTTTGCGAGGCATTGGAAAACCACCCTGGTCATTGTGGTTGAATCTGTGTTTGAAATTCACTGCTCGACCTTACAGATAATTGTATGTATGGGGTACAGAGATGTGGTAGTCATTTTGAAAAATCATTTTAAACACTATTATTGCACACAGAGTGAGTCCATGCAACTTATTATGTGACTTGTTAAGCACATTTTGACTCCTGAACTTATTTAGGCTTGTCATGAAAAAGGGGTTGAAAGGTTAAGACCTTTACGGTTTTTATGTTTTATTAATTTGTACAAATTCGACTTTGACATTATGGGGTATTGTGTGTAGACCAAAATATCAATTTAATCCATTTTAACGTCAGGCTGTAACACAATAAAATGTGGGAAAAGTCAAGGGGTGTTAATACTTTCTTAGGGCACTGTATGACAGATACACATTTGACTTGTTTTATGAGGAAGGCCATCCTACTCTTCCTCCCTGGATGAGCCTCCTCTGTTGTGTGGTAGACTGTTAGCCTTTCTAGTGTACGCCCCTTACACATCTCAGATAAATAAGCTGTATAGTGGTCCGAATGAATATCCATGTCCTTTCAAAGTCCTCCAGGTAAAAACGGCAACAGTGCATCCAAAGTGGTGCCTAAATTAGCATTTACATTTGGTCCAAAAGGGATTTAGCCATGTCTAGCCAACATGGAAAATGTGTAATATCTCACAGTTATGGTGGTTATGACTAAAACTTCTGAAAGTTAGAAAATCACTTAGGAGGGCAGTGCTACGTTTCAGTGCCCTCACCTGGCCCATTTGCCAAAGTGCAATTCTCCTCACATTGATTTGATAAGCACTTGTTGTTCCCCCACCGGTGGCTTGTTCACTACAATGGCCTTACAGCAACCTAGGGGTAGAACACAAGCACTTTCATTAGCGAGAATAATAGATAGTACTAATATACACTCCTAAGTTTCAATGAACCACGGACAACTACTAATGATGTTGACCTTTGCCCTCTGATGGCTATTGTGGGTGGATTGAAAATCTTGTAAAAATGTGTAGGTTGAAAACTGAAAGTGATCGCCTCACAACTTCTTTTAATTGGGTGTTTGTAGACTTTTTCATTCTTCAGTGGGACAAGAGGGGAATGTTTAATGTAGCCTACCAAAAGCATGCAAAACGATACATTTAGGAAATCAGTTTTGGAGTCTTAAAACCTATTTGACACTTGTAAGCATAAGTCTATATTCAATAGGCTACAGACACTAAAGTGACTTGTAGATGTACACAATAAATGGTTCAGTTCTTATTTTTCAATGGGAGAAGACAGTATTACCAGTTTACAATCAGTAGAGGCTGGTGGAAGGAGGAAGGGCTAATCATACTGGTTGGAATGGAATAGTGGAACGGAGTCAAACGTGGTTTCCATATGTTTGATGTGGTTGATACCGTTCCATTAACTCCATTCCAACCAGTACAATGAGCCCGTCCTCCTATAGCCCCTCCCACAAGCCTCCAATGTTTGAAATGTCCCCAATTCAACATTCAGTGCACTAACTCTAGATTAAGCTCTAGTAGACACCAGGGATGCATGGACCGAGAATACCAACTGCATGAAGCACAACATTGCCATCTAGCGGTAGCCTGGAAGAAAGCAGATAGGTTGTTATTATCTATTAAAGATATAAGCCTGTAGTGTTCTCTGATCTACATTATGTCATTTTCTGCTCTCAAAAGTTCCATCCATATCCCTCTTTTTTTGTTGTTGTTTACAATTCATCCTCTTCCTTGTCACAAAGTCAAATGTGTCACAATCACATAGACTCTTTCAAGCTAACTCCAGCCTGGACAGTGCTGTTTTTTAAAAGAGCTATGGTAGAATCTCAATGAGGTCTTCACTGCGGCATCAGCTAGTGAATTGATGCAGATTCCTATACATTTCATTTCATTGATATTATCTTTTCACATAGAACATACAGGTATCCTTGTGTGATAATACTGAACTAAGAATTCTGATACTGAATGGAATTGTGTTTGGTTTTATTTCGAAATGCCACAAAATTAAGAAAATATATTCCACATCAAGCTCTCAATTCAAAGAGGTTCAGCAACATTTCTGTGTAGCTCACTTCAGTTCATGTGTGTCAGGTGTTGCTAGAAGCAGTCCCCTCCACAGTAACAGTGACACAGCACAACCATTCAGAGGGACCAATCAGATTTAGGGCTGGTCGGTGGTTGGGACATCCTCGTCTGATAGATCTAGGCCTGTATTCATAAAGCTTCTCACAATAGGAGTGGTGACCTAGGATAAGGTCCCTCCTGTCCATATTATCTTATTAACTATAATCTAAAATGTTAAACTGATCCTAGACCAGCACTCCTACTCCGAGGCACTTCATGAAAACGGTCCCAGGTAATGCAGACCACTTGGAGTAGCAGCTAGGGTGTTGGACTTTGACTGACAGACATCAGTAAGATTTGTGAATTTAGCCCAGCTACAAGACATAGACAATGGACTAGAACAGACTTAGATACTGGATTATGTTAGGATAATACAGTCGTACGAAACTCTAAGGCATTCATTCATAAGTTATATTCTTCAAGAATCAACCGTTGAACAGCAGAAAATCTTGTAGATTTTGGATTTAACCAGTTTAGATCGTCTTCTTGGAGTTACCGAAATGCCTTCAGAGAACATTTAGATGACAGTCCCACAATATTGTACAATAAATGACACCTAGGAAGACCACAGTTATGTCCTGCAACCACAATGTTGGCAAAACATTTCTAAAATATTCATATCTCAGAATTAGGTCATGGCCTTATTACAACATTAAGAGAACGTTATTGTTGGGTTGCCATACTAACCTGGGCTGTATTCAGAGTTGAAATATTGAGAATGTTGCAGAAAGAACTGTAATAGATATGGCACAATGTCAGTGAATCCTATCTGTTCATATGCATTTCTTTCTGAACGTTCTGTAACGTTTCACCCTCCGAACAGGCCCTTTATTGGCAGACAGACTTCTTTGCCATTAAGTTTGATTGGCTCTGAGTTTTCCTGCTTCCCTCTAATTGAATGTCTTCCAGATCTTAAGCAACGAGACTGTAGATCTGTCAAAGCTCAGTGTAATGAGATTTTTATATGGAGGTGACACAAATAAGTGTCACCTATATTGATGAGGCCTCTGCACTTCACACTGCATTGATAGTCACGTAAACCATAAGGCAGCACTTTGGTTTATATTTCAGATATACTTCTCGTGTAATATATGTGAGTCTAGTATTTTTCTCATGTAAATTTGGCTCTGTGATATTGGTAATGACCTTGGGTTGGAATTTATTTTGCCTGTTGTAATATTTAAATACAGTCAGAGCCCAAAATGAGTAACTACGGAGTATACTACAGACAAAGAATGGATTTGAAATGAGTGTGCAACTAGAAATACTGTGATTTATACCTAATTATTGTTGATTTTTTTTATCAACATAAACAAAATACTTACATTTTGGATTCCAATCCTCAAATCGAGGGTTGAGTGAGTCACAATGGGGCATATGACACCTGGGGGAAAATGTGTATTCTGTAGTAATAGAAAGCTCTTGATGAGGTCTACCCAATGGCAAAAAATCTACCTTAACATCAATCACATGAACTCAGCAAGGTGTGGGACAGGGGCTTAGCAGTCTTGGCATGTTGGTATGCATCTGCCCTGTGAAGTGGCGGCTTCGTATGGAAGTGTTTCCCGTGTAAGCGAGTGTGCGTTTGTAAGCATGTACGGTATGTAGATGATGGCCCGGCAAGGCTGTGACCTTGTGCTTATGTGGATGGTGGGGGGATGAGGCGAGTTTCCGGATGTGATTAGGATGATGAGTGTCGCCGACTGACCTCAACCCCTAGTGAGCACTAGCTTACCCATCAGCTACCCCCTACCCAACCCCCTTCTCTCCATCTGTCACCTCCCAATCCCACTACTAGCATTCTAAAGATGGTGACCTTGGAGAAGTTCCTTGTTAAAGTACTCTTTCTCAATTAATCTTTCCTCGATTCCTTGCATCATCTCTCTTCACCTCCTTTTCAAAATGCATAGAAAGAGAGGTGGGACCTTGGACCTTCTGTTCCAGTACTGTTGAGGAGGCAAGGACAGGAAGGGATTTGTTAGCATGTTGATCTGCCCAGACCTAAATCTTCGTCACACAACTTCAATAAGTCACATAATTTCAATTTAATTCAGGACGTACAGTACAGAAATATACTAGCATCCACCTATAAAATTACGTGGAAGATGCAAACAATCAAGTCGAAGACAGACACCGCCAGACAACAGGAGACACAGAAGGACACAAGAAAGGACAATTATTTGAAGAGGAAGTCTGTCGAGAGAGCAGACAGAGAGATGGTGGAGGTAGAGAAAAGCATGGAGAGATGAAGGTAGGGAAGGGATTCTCAGGCTGGCGTTGCTGACTAAGGACTATCTGATAAAAGTGTTGATTTCCTCTCCATTTCCCTGCTGCTGCTTTGTAATTCTAATGAGCAGGGAGAGTGTCAGGCAGAGACAGAGAGAGCAGATCAGATTAGATATCGACTGACTTGGGGCTGTCCAACTTCCTGACAGGCAAGCATTGCACTGAGTCATCAGTGAGCACCGCCAACAGCTGGTGAAGAGGACAGAGAGAGAGAGAGAGAGGCAGAAACAGAGAGAAGCAGAAAGAGAGATAGATGGATTGATGAACAGATGTACGACAGACCATGTATACACCCTGCACACCCATTGACAAATAAACAAAACAAAAGCAAAGTCTTCTTCTCATGCTTTGTTGATTTCAAAAAAGTTTTGACTCAATTTGGCATGACAGTCTGCTATAGAAATGTATGGAAAGCGTGTTGGGGGGCAAACATATGACATTACAAAATCAATGTTCACAAACAAAGTGTGCAGTTAAAATTGGCAATAAACACAGATTTCATGCCAATAAAGCCCCCTTGAATTGAAATTCAATTGAGAAAGGCAGGGGGAGTGATGGAGAGAGTGAGGAGAGTGAGAGACCAAGACAGAGGAAATTCAGAGAGAAAAAGAGATAGAAAGAAAGCAAATTGCTTATTTCACTTGCTTGAGCAATGTAAACATTTCCCATGCCAATAAAGCCCTTTGAATTGAATTGAGAGGCAGAAAAAGAAAGAAAGAAAGCAAGCGAGAGAGAGAGAGAAAGAGCGAAAGACCAAGATCAAGAGATCAAGAGAGCAAGAGAGAAAGCGAGCGAGAGAGAGAGATACCAAGAGAGAGAAAGAGGGGGGGTGGCTGATATAAAGTGGAGAGGGGTGGTGGAGAGCATAGACAACAGCGAAATGGACCAGAGGGAATGGGTGGAGAAAAGGGTGAGAATAGCGGGAGACAGAAAGAGAAAGAGGTAGGTGGAATAGAAGCAGAAGAGAAGTAAACAGTTATAGTAGAAAGAAGATATGGAGGCAATGACTGATAGATGGAGAGATGACCATATGAGAGGGTAATGGGGGGACTAGGAAGAGAAGGGTAAGGCAAGACAGGCCAGACAAACCCAACTTCTTCACGACAACCAAATTCTCATGAATTTTGATCTCTGCTGATGCACACACATACTGTAGCCCAACACATAGCCTATCTGTAATTCCGCGATAAACCACTGAGTGGAGACAGTGAACTATCTCATGCCACAAAGCCCAAACCAAATAAGGAAATTGCGTGGACTGCAAGGCGTTTGGCAGTGTGGTGTACAGGGATGCTTTCGGCAAGCAGAAAAAAGCACGTTGGCACTTGATTTGTGACATGATCGAGGTGTTTGGTGATTTAGGACTAAGACGTACGTGAAGGTAAATTGCCGCATCCCAGTTTGTAAAGATTAGCTTTGATTGAGGTCAGATGTTGGGCGCATTCAACTTTACAGCCTTGTCAACGCACTGATTCAACATGCTACCTACCGGTAGCTAGCTAAAGCTACTACGTGCTAGCTACTTTTCATCATTGATGGCGAAGTCAGTGGTTATCAGTCCTTGACAACTGTCTGCTTCCAAAAATAGATCCTTAAAGTAAAGTGCCTTGCTGTCATAACCACTTTGCTTGCTAACCTCCCAGATAGCCAAACTAGAAAACCATTTGCATTGCACTTCAACAAACAAGCTAGCTACCAACTAGCTAACATGGCAGTTTCTGGCTACCTGACCCCCATGTTCATTGTCAACGTGCACATTGGTTACTAGTTAGATTTGTTTTCAACCAGTAGGCTTTCTTCAATATTGGTGCATGTCACTAGTCGTGTCTGCCTTGTATATTTTGTTACGGTTGGTTTGATCATAGACCCTGATCTGCGGAGGGTCGCCCTCCCAGTTAGACCAGCGAGCTACACTACTTGGCAAAAAGTATGTGGACACCCCTTCAAATGAGTGGATATATTAGACATACCCGTTGCTAAAGTGTGTATAAAATCGAGCACACCACCATTAATCTCCATAGACAAACATTGGCAGTAGAATTGCCCGACTTTCAACATGGCACTGTCATGGGATCCCACCTTTCCAACAATTCAGTCAGTTCGTCAAATTCCTGAGCTGCCTGGTCAAGTGCTGTTATTGTGAAGTGGAAACGTCTAGTTCAACCCTCTTCCTGGAGATCTACGGTCCTGTGGGATTTCAGTCCAACCGTAATTTAACACACCTGATTCTACTAATTAGTTGCTCAACAAGACCTTAACGAACTGAATCAGATATGCTAAATTAGGGTTGGACTGAAAACAACAGGACAGTAGATCTCCAGGAAGAGGGTTGGGCAGTCATGGTCTAGGAGCACAATAACTGTTTGTCAGAATCTGGGTTTCCATTTTTTTTTTTTACCTTTATTTAACCAGGCAAGTCAGTTAAGAACACATTCTTATTTTCAATGACGGCCTGGGAACAGTGGGTTAACTGCCTGTTCAGGGGCAGAACAACAGATTTGTACCTTGTCAACTCGGAGGTTTGAACTCGCAACCTTCCGGTTACTAGTCCAACACTCTAACCACTAGGCGACACTGCCGCCCCATGCCGAGCAGCCTCACACAAGCCTAAGATCACTATGCACAATGTCAAGCATTTGCTGGAGGGGTGTAGCTCGCTGCCATTGGACTCTGAAGCAGTGGAAACGTGTTCTCTGGAGTGATGAATCATGCTTCACCATCTGGCAGTCTGACAGATGAATCTGTGTTTGGCCAATGCCAGGAGAACGCTACCTGCCATAATGCATAGTGCCAACTGTAAAGCTTGGTGGAGGAGGAATAATGGTCTGGGTATGTTTTTCATGGTTTGGGCTAGGCCCCTTTGTTCCAGTGAAGGGAATTCTTAACGCTACAGCATACTATGACATTCTAGACTATTCTGTGTTTCCAACTTTGTGGTAACAGTTTGGGGAAGGTCCTTTCCAGTTTCAGCACGACAATGATTTGTGCACAAAGAACTGACCTCAACCCCATCGAACACCTTTGGGATGAATTGGAATGCTGACTGCAAGCCAGGCCTAATTGCCCAACATCAGTGCTCGACCGCACTAATACTGTTGTGCATGAATGGAAGTCCCTACAGCAATGTTCCAACATCTAGTGGAAAGCCTTCCCAGAAGAGTGGAGGCTGTTATAGCAGCAAAGGGGGACCAACACCATATTGATGCCCATGATTTTGTAATGAGATGTTTGATGAGCAGGTGTCCACATACTTTTGGCCATGTAGTGTACTTGGTTAATTCTCTGCCATGCCCCACAATAACCCTGGTCACAAGATGAGTGCTGAACTGGGGCCAAGTTGGGCCACATTTGGCTACTCTCTGTCTGTGTGTGTGTGTGTGTGTGTGTGTGTGTGTGTGTGTGTGTGTGTGTGTGTGACAGGTGAGGATAAATACAGACCTCTCACGTCATCACTAGGACTTGGGAGTAAGGTTAAACGTGTCTCCTAGGGTTTCCCGGGGACACATGCTGGAGAGAATACAAGACGTCAGCTAATCATACCATCATGAATAACATCAAGTCGGCATCTCGGAGAGGAGTGAAGAAGCCTGGGAGGGGAGTAGGCACTGCTTCAACCAACGTAACACAAGGTGCAGGCCCTACTAAGGCAAAAAATCTGATGGTCAGGTAGCCAGAAACTTACTAACTAGAAGTCAACCTAGATGTGGCATGTTCCCTGCATTGCTCGCAATAAGGAGAAATAACTAAATAACCTTCTCCAAAGTCATGGGTCAGACCTACTAGTTGCTTTGTTATTATTTCACTCTGTGTTACTTTAGCTTTCGTCATAATAATCAACTTTATAATGAAGGCCCGAGGGGGTGTGGTATATGGCCTATATACCTCTACTAGGTGTTGTTCTTATGCACAACGCAACATGGGAGTGCCTGGATACAGCCCTTAGCTGTGGTATATGGGCAATATACCAGAAACACCAGAGGTGCCTGCCTTATTGGTATTATAAACTGGTTACCAATGTAAAAATGTTTTTTTCATACCCGTGGTATACGGTCTGATATACCACGGCCTTCACCATTCAGGGCTCGAACCACTCAGTTTATAATGATGCATATGTGGGCAGTCCTACTTACCTCAGCCCCTTGGGTTCTTCAGATAGGATGGGTGACGGTGTGCAGAATGAGACCGTTTTCTACTCCAAGGCTGAAAACTACTGGAGAGAAGTGGCGCCCACCGTGGATGGCATGCTAGGAGGCTACGGCAAGATCTCTAACATTGACATTGACGGCTCCAAGAAGTTCCTGCAGAAATTCCTTGGCGTAAGAACCAGTTTCCAAACTTCTCTGTAGAAACACACTTAAAGCGCATCATGTTAGGCTATGTATTTGCATGCATACTTTGTTTGCACACATAACGAAACCTAATGGGGGGGACATGGCTTAAAACATTTCAGGAAAATGATGGGCCAAGTATAGAGCATTGGCGTACTTCTTCTGCAGTTATCTGGTGCTGACATGTCAAGAAACCCACTCTAACCTCTCTCTCCTGGCACTAAAAGCAGGGTGAAGGGAAGACCGGCAATGGCTGCGCCCTGGACTGTGGCGCCGGAATAGGGCGCATCACCAAGCGACTGCTGCTGCCCCTCTTCAACACTGTGGACTTGGTGGACGTGACTCAGGAGTTCCTGGACCAGGCTAAGGTCTACCTGGGCGACGACAGCAAACGGGTGGAGAACTACTTCTGCCTCGGCCTGCAGGACTTTATCCCACAGGACAGACGCTACGACGTCATCTGGATCCAGTGGGTCATTGGTGAGTCCTCTCAACTCACAATTCTAAAAAAAAATTGGAGTTAACTGACATACTGTAAGACAGCTCTATGTTTAACTTGCTTAATTCTCAGACTTAATTATTTTTTATTTTGATTAGCTTTGTAATACAGAATGTTCTGTATTTATTTTAATCAGGCATATTGCAATTCAGCTGCAAATGTGTACAACATTATGCAATAAAACCAGACTGTTAAGCTTAGAGCTAGCCGCCCTTCCCTCCTTCCCCTCACCTCAGGCCACCTGACTGACGACCACCTGGTGGAGTTCCTGCACCGTTGCCGCGGTGGCCTCCGCCCTGAGGGACTAATTGTCATCAAGGACAACGTGGCCTATGAGGGCGTGATCCCCGACGATGTCGACAGCAGCGTGTGCCGGGAACTGGCTCTGGTGAAGAGCCTGGTGACCCGGGCAGGCCTCACTATCGTCTGTGAAGAGCAACAGATGAACTTTCCTGACGAGATCTACCAGGTCCACCAGCTGGCCCTCCGATAGGGACAGAGATGGAGGATGGGTGCCAATGCCAAAATGCTGCTGCCCATGCTCAAGCCATGGGACCTTCATGACAAGCTTCCTGTCCACTGAAAGTTGGACAGTCCAGCTTAGTGTGTAGGCGTGTTTATCTAATGGCGTATATATGACCCACTCTGTGTGAATACATCAGGTAGAGGTTTTATCGTCAGTGTAGTTTACTAAAGGATAATGGTGACTGATTCTGGGATCACCCTTAGGAATTATGGATGTACTGTATGGGGGCAGATCAGGTAAGGCTCAGAAATGCAAATGCCACTCTGAGTCAATTCTTTACTGGAGGACATGAGTTACAGCACTTGAGTTCACATAGGACAGGGATGAGCAATTCTTTTCAGGGCCATGTTCCATAGGGCACACAGTTTTGCAATGGAAACTACACAAAAACATATTTGGTCAAGTTCACGTACCTTATTGTAAATGACCCAGGTTCTCACTTTTGTCACTGAATGCTCAGATCTGTTTTCCCAAGTCGGAATTAGATCGAGCAACAAATCAGGAACAAAGTATCCCATCACTGGCATATATCCCTCCACATTACCCGTTTATGTAATTTATTCACAGTACCAAGAATACATAGATTGGCTGTTTGTAAGATGTGGCAAATACTGATGAAATTTAAGTACTGTATGTTTCCCATGAGTGTTCGAATGTCAAATAAACAACTTTTCAGGAAATCTCATTGTTTAGGTTACTGGTTGTGGGGGTGTGATGAATCTTTGGTCTAGTAGTTTCTATAACAAAGGTATGTTTTGGTACCTTTATTTACATCAAGATAATGGTCAGATCAATCTCAATTGGTCCACTAAAGGGACCCTATATTTGGGACAATTCAAATGTTAGGACCTTCAGTGTTAACTGAAACTTTTTTTTTTGCATTATTTATTAGCTGCAATTTTACAGATAGTATGTACATGTCGTATTGTTTTTCATTAAGTGCATGGCAGTCAAAGTAATGAATGTCAGACTTAGTCAAATACATTTTGGAAACATTTAATAGCGCTATGCAGTGTTGCTTGTAGTAGTGCAGTAGTATAATATCTAGTAATATTTGACACCTATTTTCTTTGATTTTGAATTCCTCTGCAGTGAAGTCACCACTGATTGTCAAATGAAAGCACTTGGAGCAGTATACTGACAAAGCTTGCTGCGTTTGAATAGCACCACTCTGTAGCCATGTGATCAGGACCAGGTCTCGCTCTGGAATCGGCCTGCCCTCTCCATGGCGACCAGCATCTCGTCCGCCTCGGCAGAGGACACGCCCCCTTGGCTCTGAAAGCCCTCCTTCAGGGCGTCACACACTGCCGTCGGCATCTGTTTGGCGTTGCTGGATACGGATGATAGAAGATATGCATCAGTAAAGACCTAATCTGGGGTTGTGCTCATTAGGGCACACCATGCACATTCTGATTGGTAAAACATTCGGCTCTGTATTTCATTCCATTTTGTGTCTACTGAACACAACCAGGGTAAGATGCCCACACATTTACCAAGCACCATTTTATCAATGTAGCACACATTTCAGCACGTTAAATTACTCACCCTGCGATGTAAAAGTAGCCGTTCTTATTGGCGATCAGGTCCCATAGCAGCTCAGCTTGCTCCTGCACACGCTGTTGCACATAAATCTTGTCTTCCTGCAAAAATCACACAAACATACCCATCCATTAGAGTGAAGTGTGTGTGTGTGTGTGTGTGTGTGTGTGTGTGTGTGTGTGTGTGTGTGTGTGTGTAGCCTGGTCTACCTACCTGGTCCCTGGAGAAAGCTGTGAAGAGTGTCAGCTGCCCTGCTTTCTCCATCTCCTCCCATTCTGAGCTGCAGTAGAAATCCTTAGACTGGGACCGGCAGCCAAAATACAGCACATTGGCTGATATACAAGAGGAGAAACAGGATTCAATTTACTAACCGGTATACGAACAGAAGGGAACAAGTATAGCAACAAAGGTACACATGTCTGTTACTAGGTAGAACACACATTGACTGACTCATACAGGAAATTATTGACGAGTGGGGAGAAAGCTATGACTAAATCATTGACAAGGCCATCGATGACATGACACCATTCACTCCTATGTGAAGAGTCAACAGCACATTTGAAGCCCAGGAAGTCGGTTTTTAGCTTGCCAAGACTGCATCTCATGGAGACAACATGTGTAGTTAGAGCTACTCCAGGAAGTGACATTGCAGGCTCAAGGTGCTGCCCCCTCGCATTGAGGATAAAAAAATAAACTGAATGGAGCTAACCACAGACAAAATCCTAGAGGAAAACCTTGTTCAGTCTGCTTTCCACCAGACACTGGGAGATTAATCCACATTTCAGCAGGACAATAACCTATAACACAAGGGCAAATCTACACGAGTTGCTTACAAAGAAGACTGTGAATGTTCCTGAGTTACCATTTTGACTTAAATCTATGGCAAGACCTGAAAATGGTTGTCAAGCAATGATCAACTGAAATCTTCCAGAGTTTTAGTCGACTGATAATAACTAAAACTAAGGATGAAATAACTAAGACCAAATCTAAAATAACACGGTACAGTAGTGGTGAGTGGAGGGTAAAGCCAATCCAAGGGTAACTCACCAGTCTTGCCCTGGGCTATCCTCTCCTGCAGAGCAGACCTGAAAGGAGCCACTCCCGTTCCAGGCCCAACCATGATCACAGGGGAGTAGGGGTCTTTAGGGAACTTCATACTCCCCTTCTTCACCCACAAAGGCACATAAACATCCCCTGCCAAGTGGAAGAGTCAACAAATTGACTGATATGACAGCTGATATAGCTACTGTGTTAATACCATTACCTTCTATTTGATATCAATTCAAATTCAATTTACAAGAGTTTATTTACCCAAAATGTGCTTGGCAAACACTGAACGTTCAGTAGCTACTAGCTACCTGCATACTGCATTAGAGTGCCACCATTGCTAAAACCATGTAGTAGACAGTGCTAACAGACCTTGTGTGGGGTCCAGTGAGGCTAGCCAGGAGGAACACAGGCCCTTGCGTGGCAGGTGCATCTTGGTTTTGTAGTGCACCACAGCTAGCAGTATCTGGATCCTGTTGGGATGTGCCTGTGTAGAGAGAAAATGGAATGGTCCAAGGGCCAGTGTAGGTTCAGGTTTTTGCTCCAGCCAAACCATTAACAGTTCATTTAACTAACAAAGTCTTGGTTGAAGACAATTAGTTGAATCCGGTGCATTAGTGCTTTGGCTGGAATAAAAGCCTGCACCCACAGCAGCCCTTGGGGAACATCATTGCCCAACCCTGACATAGGGCCTTTCAGTGCTGTAACCTCACCAGCAGGGAGGAGGCAATGGAGAAGGAGCGAGGCTGAATCTCAGGGAACAGGTCCAGTAGGTAGTCTACACTCAGCTCTGCTGTCGTGTGGGGGAAGTCGGTCAACACCTGAGGACCATGCACGCACACACACACGACCCCACAAACACACACAGGGAGTGGGAATCTGGACGCAGCCCTGTCGTATTGACCTTTGACCTGGCTCACCAAATCTATTGAACATAATATTGATTATTGTTGTAAGAAGTGGGATCAACTGAACTTCCATCCTGTGCCCCCAAGTGGCAGCATAATCACATCATTACAGGTCCCTCTAACCTCCAAGGCGGTGCGTCGCGGCCTGTTGCAGTAGGCATGCAGCTCGTCCTGGCCCTGGGCAGAGTTAAACTCAGACAGCTTCTCCCGCTCCAGCTCATTGGTGGCAAAGGTGGCGAGGAGCTCGAAGAAGGAGCGACGAGGCACTGCCGCTATGTCCAGGAAGCTCTCCACCAGATGCCGAACCGTGCAAGGTTGGGCCAGGCGGGCTGGGACCGAACCTGGGGAGACAGGGGAGAGGGTGAGGGGGTAAAAGAGGGACATTATGTGGTTGTGGATGTGACCGTCTCTCACGTACACCGATACAGGCAGTCAAATGTGACAAGCACAAACCTGTGTCGCAGTTTGTGGGGCTGAGGGTGAACTGGCGATCAGGGTCCAGTCTCAGGAGCTGACAGAACTGCTCCACGTCCTCAGGGGTGTTACAAGGTCTCATCATCACCACATCCCCAGCAGTGAACCTGCCAATGACACACACACACACACTTCAGTCAACCAGTTAAACATTATCATCTAAAGTCAAATCCTTTTTAAGCACAGTTTAACAACCTCAAGAGCAAGATGGTTCACCATCACAAAATACATTTTAGACAGTTACATTTCAAGAAATCGGTCAATAAACATGGTAGCAATTTCTTAAGGCTCAGTACATTAGAGCACTCACTCAATATCTGAGCCTGTGATGTCAAACTCAATGTGTCGAACATCCTGGAAGTGGGAGGCGTGCGTAACCCTTTTATTGGATACCACCCTGCCTGGAAAGGTGTGTGTCTGAGAGGGCGAGATCGGCGGCTCTAGCACGCTTCGCCTATCCGCCCTATTCTCAGTGACATCATCCAGAAATCTGACAACGAACCTCGGAGGGAGTCTGTAAAACGAACAACGGTAAGGGTACAGTTACAGTACATCATGGGAGCATATTCAGACGTAATATTAGACATATTGATTTGTCAACAGTCAAGTAAAGGAGACTTACGGTTCATCCACACTGATAAGACTCTGGCCTGCAGGTGTTGGGTATAGAGCTTGTGCCCTCTCCCAGAATGACGTGAGCCAGGGGTCAATCACCCCATCTGCGCTGTTGAACACAATGGTTGAACAATCCAAACGGTCAACAAAAGTTACGAGAATTAAGTGATATAAAGTAGTGACTTTACAGGTTACAATATTGAGCCAACATGGCATTATGAAGAATACAGAGTATATAAAACCAATAGAGGAAAGACTGAACGGGCCAAAGACAGATCCCTGAGGAACCCCATGCAACGGTCTCTCACCCCAGGTCGTGCTGGTCATCTGCCAGTCCCACAGGCAGCAGCACACTGGCCCCCAGCTGCATAAGGCGCTTGTGAAGCTTCTTGGCCACAAAGTTGAACCTACAAGTAAAAATCTAACTGTATTATTCAAAGCTAGGGTATGTTATTTTCCAGATAGTGCCTCATACAGGGTACAGGGTGCCGTTTTCATATGAATTGAGTCAATGCGGGAAGTGACTTTACGTAGAAGTCCACATAGAAAAACAATGGGGAAGTTTTTATTCATTAATCAAATTTTACTTCATCTCTCTTCCAGTCATTGACATGCGTGCCGTGATCCATGTTTGGGTTGGTAACTCACTACCATCGTAAATAGATTTCAATGGTGTGCATGTATAGACAAAGGGATTTCGAATGATTTATGTGGTTGCGTTTTTGACGAAAGCCCTCACTTGGGATAGGAGGAATCACCCAAGCCCAGCACGGCACAGTCTAGGCGACACAGAGATCCAGCGGGGAGAGACTTCCTAAACACGAACCGCCAGAAATTCTGCAAAGGAAGTGAAGAAAAAATTATACATAAAAAATGTCCAAGTCACTTTGGATGAAAGTGTCTGCAAAATGCCATATATTATTACGTGCAAATTGAGAGAGAAGCATGCAGCAGCACACAGCAGCTTTTACCAGACACACACAGTTTGGGCACTAATTATCTGATACCTTCATGTTGTCTGGTGGATCTCCTTGGCCAGTGGTGGAACACACGAATACAACCAGTGACTCAGAGATGAGGTTAGCCTGTTGAAGAAACACAACCCTCAGATGCATGCCAAATATAACACCCTCTTTAATTGAGCTGAGCTCTAACCTTGTCAACTTAACAAATCCTATTTAAAGCACATAGCTCAGCCTCAGAAATATCATAGCTATATACTGAGAATACCAAAAATTAGGAACACTTTCCTTATATTGAGTTGCCCCCCCCACCCCACCCCTCAGAACAGCCTAAATTTGTTGTTCCACAGGGATTCTCACCCATGTTGACTCCAATGTTTCCCACAGTTGTGTCACGTTGGCTGGATGTCCTTTGGGTAATAGACAATTCTTGATACACACGGGAAACTTTTGTTCATGGAAGACCCAGTAGATTTGCAGTTCTTGACACAAACCGGCACACCTGGCACCTACTACCATACCCCGTTCAAAGGCACTTACATTTTTTTGTCTTGCCCATTCACCCTCTGAATAGTACACACACACAATCCATGTCTCAATTGTCTCAAGGCTTAAAAATCCTTATTCAACACATCTCCTCCCCTTCATCTACACTGATTGAAATTAATTTAACAAGTGCAAGTGACATCAATAAGGGATCATAGCTTTCACCTGGATTCACCTGGTCAGTCTGTCACAGAAAGAGATTGCCTATCTAAGGTCTTCAAAAGCCAAGTCAACAAACAGGTCACTGACCATCTCGAATCCCACCGTACCTTCTACGCTGTGCAATCTGGTTTCCGAGCCAGTCACGGGTGCACCTCAGCCACGCTCAAGGTACTAAACGATATCATAACCGCCATCGATAAAAGACAGTACTGTGCAGCCGTCTTCATCGACCTTGCCAAGGCTTTCGACTCTGTCAATCACCGTATTCTTATCGGCAGACTCAGTAGCCTCGGTTTTTCTAATGACTGCCTTGCCTGGTTCACCAACGACTTTGCAGACAGAGTTCAGTGTGTCAAATCGGAAGGCATGCTGTCCGGTCCTCTGGCAGTCTCTATGGGGGTACCACAGGGTTCAATTCTTGGGCCAAATCTTTTTTCTGTATATATCAATGATGTTGCTCTTGCTGCTGGCGATTCCCTGATCCACCTCTACACAGACGACACCATTCTGTATACTTCCGGCCCGTCCTTGGACACTGCTATCTAACCTCCAAACGAGCTTCAATGCCATATAACACTCCTTCCGTGGCCTCCAACTGCTCTTAAATGCTAGTAAAACCAAATGCATGCTTTTCAACCGTTCGCTGCCTGCACCCGCACGCCCGACTAGCATCACCACCCTGGATGGTTCCGACCTACAATATGTGGACATCTATAAGTACCTAGGTGTCTGGCTAGACTGTAAACTCTCCTTCCAGACTCATATCAAACATCTCCAATCTAAAACAAAATCTAGAGTCGGCTTTCTATTCCGCAACAAAGCCTCCTTCACTCACGCCGCCTAACTTACGCTAGTAAAAAAAAACGGACTATCCTACCGATCCTCGACTTCGGCGATGTCGTCTACAAAAATAGCTTCCAATACTCTACTCAGCAAACTGGATGCAGTTTATCACAGTACCATCCGTTTTGTTACTAAAGCACCTTATACCACCCACCACTGCGACCTGTATGCTCTAGTCGGCTGGCCCTCGCTACATATTCATCGCCAGACCCACTGGCTCCAGGTCATCTACAAGTCCATGCTAGGTAAAGCTCCGCCTTATCTCAGTTCCCTGGTCACGATGGCAACACCCACCCGTAGCACGCGCTCCAGCAGGTGTATCTCACTGATCATCCCTAAAGCCAACACCTCATTTGGCCGCCTTTCGTTCCAGTTCTCTGCTGCCTGTGACTGGAACGAATTGCAAAAATCGCTGAAGTTGGAGACTTTTATCTCCCTCACCAACTTCGAAAATCTGCTATCTTAGCAGTTAACCGATCGCTGCAGCTGTACATAGTCTATCGGTAAATAGCCCACCCAATTTGACCTACCTCATCCCCATACTGTTTATATTTATTTACTTTTCTGCTCTTTTGCACACCAATATCTCTACCTGTACATGACCATCTGATCATTTATCACTCCAGTGTTAATCTGCAAAATTGTAATTATTCACCTACCTCCTCATGCCTTTTGCACACAATGTATATAGACTCTCTTTTTTTTCTACTGTGTTATTGACTTGTTAATTGTTTACTCCATGTGTAACTCTGTGTTGTCTGTTCACACTGCTATGCTTCATCTTGGCCAGGTCGCAGTTGCAAATGAGAACTTGTTCTCAACTAGCCTACCTGGTTAAATAAAGGTGAAAAAAATAAAAAATAAAAATGTTTTGTATACTCAGTGTATTCAGCTTTAACAAGGCAAGCAGATTCAATGGAGAATACTTATTTTTCATAGTAGTAGTGCTGTATGTTTGAATTATTTGAATTATTTAGGCTCTCTTATCTCGCTTGCTAACTGACCACATTGTAACTGTCAAGAGCCTCCGCTTTCACTTGCAATCCCCTCCTTTGCGCCTGACGTCCGATCCGCTCGGCCGTGTCCTGGGCAGTGCCCGTCTGGCTCCCATATAGAATCAACAGCTTTGGGGCTGACATTCTCACTGTGGATAAAGATGGGCACTTAAATTATGATTCTTCCAATATAGCAGGCTGTACACACTAATCCGACATGTTGGACATACTGTAACAGCAGTGTGTCAAGACACACAGAATAGCTAACCTAAAGAAGCATCCCATTGATGGCCTACACAATGGACACTTGATATGATATTGACATCCTTGAAAATTAGCTAGCTGTCTTTAGTCTGTTTACTCTTTTGGCAATTTACTTAGGTATTGACAAATGCATATGTAAGTTGCACCCAAGGTTATCTGTTTACACAGCCTTAGTTACAATCAGACTCGGTGCATGGTTATCTGCAGAATTAGTTACTGTTACAAAACTCAGCTGGAGTTTATCAGGACCACCATGTGACTACAGGTAAAGTTTACTACACTACCTTCAGTGCCGTAAAGGGTCTGGACCGAGACTGAGCTACTATAAAGCAGGTTGACGTTTATTGTCATGAATCTTGCCATGGAGGCAGAACTGAGCGATTTTGGCTAGATGGGCCAGCTGCAAATTCATAAAAATGCATCGAAACAAAAAAAAAATGTTGGTCTTAGGGCTAGGATTGTGGTTAAGGTTAGGTTTAAAATCAGATTTTATGACTAGCTAGTGACCACTCTGCAGAGGGTGGGTATAATTTGTTGAACGTTCCAAAAACTTCGTAAATAACAAGGTTGACAACAAATAACGCATACAAAGTTGTATAGCGGCAGAATAAGATACCGGGTATGGCGTGGACTACTTCATTAAGTTTTTCACTCACCACGTTTATACAAAAAAATGTCTGTCCTCACTCTGGTAGCCTATGGATAAACGTTAAGAATAAGCTACGTGTGAGTTGATGCCTATTCGGCAGCTAGTTAGCTAGGTGAATTGATCAGGCTACTTTGTATGCGTTGTTTGTTGACAACCTTGTTATTTACGAAGTTTTTGAAACAGATCCCTGTTGGAACATTCCACAAATTATACCCACTTCCCTGCAGAGCTTCCTCCAGGTCAAGATTCATGACAATAAATGCCAACCTGCTACTGTAAACCCAATGCGAGCAGGGTCGTAGGTCCGACAAAAAGGGCTGAAAGAGATAGCAGAATTATCTGCCATCAATTTAACCTAACTGTTAGTTTCATTTAATTAATTAGCTAACCTCTAGCTCTCGAGAATGGAGCCCAAGATGGCTCAAGTCTATTTGAATGGGCTAGCTAGCCTCTCGAGCAGTACCAGTGGCTAGTTAACTAACTAGTGGATACGTGACAGATCCCTCGTTCACGAAATACATCCATAAAACCCGGATAACAGCCCTGCTCAGTTCAAGATGCTCACCTACGGTAGCTATAACAGATTATCCTAGGGGTCTTTGACAATCTCGAAAGTGAATCTAATAATACTGAAAAACTCCTTTCTTCGACTAGGACTACATTTCCTCCAGCGTGTTGTTGTGTTTGCGCTTTACGACTGCAGAGCTTGAGTTTTGATTGGTTACTGGGCCGTTTTACGACAGTAAATTGACTAGTCAGCTGAGGCCATTCTACATGAAATGAAGGATGGAGGCATATTTGAAGTGTATCACTTGAACGTGCTGTTTGTGTGTGATGTTTCGCTAGACATAAAATACCCCCTGTATTTTTCTATTCAAAGGGTACGACACAGACTTCTAGACATGTTTTGTGGTTATCAAGAAGGGGATTTTCTGTTGCCTAAAGGCGGGTGAGTTTACAGAGAAAAAGTAAACGCATGTGCAGTTGTTCTTTTATTTGCTTGCGAAGCGCATTGTCTTTTGATTGGATCATTCTTAATACACTGAGAAGAGGGAAAAGTCATGTTTTTTCATTGTAAACGTTGTTTCTTTTTTTAAACAATGTGTTACAATGTAACTAACAGTATCAACGTTTATTAGGCTACAGACTATTTAGGGATGCATGAAAATAATTCAAATAATTGAAAAGTAGTGCAGCAAGCCTAAAAATAATATAGAATTAAATAGTGATTTAGATATTTATCTCATCTTCCTCCCAAATTGTTTTGCAGTCCTTAACCACGTGCATTGGATAAATCTTAACTATAATTTGTGAGTCTGAAGTGGCTATGTTGAAACAGGGGTGCCCTATGGACTTAGTCAAAGGTGGCATTATTGATTTTGGGGAAACTAATTTGGTGGAATGTGTGAGAGCCTCATAGCTTGGGTAGGCTAAACAAAAACTATTCAATTTAAACCAATGGATTGTGTAAGGGATAATCAACAAGGGACTCTGGAAAATAATTAACTCATAGCCCCTGGTTGATTATCGCTTACTTGGGATGTGACAGAGCTAGGCTGAGAAGCCTGTCCCACCTATGCAATGGTAGGGAAAACAATGAATGGGAATATACTAATTAGACCACCTATGCTTCCTCGCGATGTTTTCTGGTATGGCACCATAGCAGCATGGACCGTACTGCTAAATGGTCCCTTGTCATAACTGTATGGAACCGAGAGGAGAGGATCAGAGAAAAATCTGTCAGGGCACACAATCTGTTTGCCAGCCAGCTCCTCTCCTACCTGCCCTCCCCTTCTCGGTGTCTTCTTCATCTGGCACAGGGCCTCTGTCAGAAGCTACAAACTGGCGACCATGTCTGTAGTGTGGCATACTAACTACCTTTGGTGGGAGTTCCATGGGTCAGTATGTTCTGTGTACATGTGTTCTTTGAGAGATAACCTAACGTCATCCCTAGGCTATTGTGCACAGAGGTCTGGAGTGTGAGACTAGAGAGAACCTATCATGTAAGTAAACATGGGGGGACTGGCTGCTTGTCTATTGGTTGAGTGTTGAGTTTATTTAACCAGGTTAAAGCAGGTTCACTGCTTTGAGTGCTGCTGTAGTTAAAAATATGTATTAGCTTTCTTGAGGAAGGGGCCACCATGGGTGGGTTAAATAGATGTCTTGGGATGCTGATCTCTATAGAGAGTGGATAGGCTTGCCTGGGGATGTCGTGTTTATGTCATGGGATGCTGATCTCTATAGAGAGTGGATGGGCTTGCCTGGGGATGTCGTGTTTATGTCATGGGATGCTGATCTCTATAGAGAGTGGATAGGCTTGCCTGGGGATGTTGTGTTAATGTCATGGGATGCTGATCTCTATAGAGAGTGGATAGGCTTGCCTGGGGATGTTGTGTTAATGTCATGGGATGCTGATCTCTATAGAGAGTGGATAGGCTTGCCTGGGGATGTTGTGTTAATGTCATGGGATGCTGATCTCTATAGAGAGTGGATAGGCTTGCCTGGGGATGTCGTGTTTATGCCATGTGAGTCTGATATTCCCTGCTAGTAATGCACTTTATATTGCATTTAGCACAGAGGGCGAGGAAATGTTATATTTTGAAGAATGTAAGTAGTGTTTTTCTCTTTTCTAGTCTTTGGAATATGTGGAAAATGTTTTGCATTGTAGAGATCATGTTCATTTGTAGCCTATTGTCTGGTAGCACATCACATTATACCAGAAAATACTTGTTCAACTTAACTTTCATGCAAACATTCATACTGGGCACTGACTGTCTATTATATTTTATGCTGCTCTGGATAATATTGGCTTCTAATCGAAATGTAATGTGAGCGAATTTAATCAATCACCTAAGCAAACAACTAGAAAGCTATGTCTATATCTTTACCCCGAAGAATGTAAGGTTTGTGATTTTACATTTACATTTACATTTAAGTCTTTGGAATATGAGGAAAAATTTTGCATTCACCTATGACATCAGTAGAATAGTCATTTAAAATAGTGCCTAAATCTTAAAGTCTGGGAGGGATTACATCCTATCCTAGGTATTCCTTAAAGAGGTGGGGTTTCAGTGTCTCCGGAAGGTGGTGATTGACTTGTCCTGGCGTCGTGAGGGAGTTTGTTCCACCATTGGGGGCCAGAGCAGCGAACAGTTTTGACTGGGCTGAGCGGGAACTGTACTTCCTCAGTGGTAGGGAGGCGAGCAGGCCAGAGGTGGATGAACGCAGTGCCCTTGTTTGGGTGTAGGGCCTGATCAGAGCCTGGAGGTACTGGGGTGCCGTTCCCCTCACAGCTCCGTAGGCAAGCACCATGGTCTTGTAGTGGATGCGAGCTTCAACTGGAAGCCAGTGGAGAGAGCGGAGGAGCGGGGTTGGAACTTGGGAAGGTTGAACACCAGACGGGCTGCGGCGTTCTGGATGAGTTGTAGGGGTTTAATGGCACAGGCAGGGAGCCCAGCCAACAGCGAGTTGCAGTAATCCAGACGGGAGATGACAATTGCCTGGATTAGGACCTGCGCCTTCCTGTGTGAGGCAGGGTCGCCATCATGTCTGTAGAGCATGAACCTACAGGAACGGGCCACCGCCTTGATGTTAGTTGAGAACGACAGGGTGTTGTCCAGGATCACGCCAAGGTTCTTAGCGCTCTGGGAGGAGGACACAATGGAGTTGTCAACCGTGATGGTGAGATCATGGAACGGGCAGTCCTTCCCGGGAGGAAGAGCAGCTACAAGTCTTGCCGAGGTTCAGCTTGAGGTGGTGATCCGTCATCCACACTGATATGTCTGCCAGACATGCAGAGATGCGATTCTGGTCATCAGAAGGGGGAAAGGAGAAGATTAATTGTGTGTCGTCTGCATAGCAATGATAGGAGAGACCATGTGAGGTTATGACAGAGCCAAGTGACTTGGTGTATAAGAATAGGAGAGGGCCTAGAACAGAGCCCTGGGGACACCAGTGGTGAGAGCGCGTGGTGAGGAGACAGATTCTCGCCATGCCACCTGGTAGGAGCGACCTGTCAGGTAGGACGCAATTGTTGGGCCGCGCCGGAGATGCCCAACTCGGAGAGGGTGGAGAGGAGGATCTGATGGTTCACAGTATCGAAGGCAGCCGATAGGTCTAGAAGGATGAGAGCAGAGGAGAGAGAGTTAATTTAGCGGTGCGGAGCGCCCGTGATACAGAGACCAGCATCTCAGTTGAATGACTAGTCTTGAAACACTGATTTGGATTAAGAAGGTCATTCAGAGAGAGATAGCGGGAGAGCTGGCCAAGGACGGCACGTTCAAGAGTTTTGGAGAGAAAAGAGAGAAGGGATACTGGTCTGTAGTTGTTGACATCGGAGGGATTGAGTGTAGGTTTTTTCAGAAGGGGTGCAACCTCGCTCTCTTGAGGACGGAAGGGACGTAGCCAGCGGTCAGGGATGAGTTGATGAGCGAGGTGAACCCAGGAGGTCTCCAGAAATGGTCTGGAGAAGAGAGGAGGGGATAGGGTCAACCAGGCCATGAGCACCAATATGACTTAATGGACCCATGAGCACCAACATGACTTAATGAACCCATGAGCACCAGCTTAATGAACCCATGATCACCAGCTTAATGAACCCATGAGCACCAGCTTAATGAACCCATGAGCACCAGCATTTCTTAATGAACCCATGAGCATCAGCATGTCTTAATGGACCCATGAGCACCAGCATGTCTTAATGGACCCATGAGCACCAGCATGTCTTAATGGACCCATGATCACCAGCATGCCTTAATGGACCCATGAGCACCAGCATGCCTTAATGGACCCATGAGCACCAGCATGTCTTAATGGACCCATGAGCACCAACATCTCCATGAGCACCAACATGTCTTAATGAACTCATGAGCACCAGCATGTCTTAATGGGCCCATGAGCACCAGCTTAATGAACCCATGAGAACCAGCATGTCTTAATGAACCCATGGGCACCAGCTTAATGAACCCATGAGCATCAGCATGTCTTAAAGGACCTATGAGCATCAGCATGTCTTAATGGACCCATGAGCACCAGCATGTCTTAATGGACCCATGAGCACCAACATGTCCATGAGCACCAACATGTCTTAATGAACTCATGAGCACCAGCATGTCTTAATGGGCCCATGAGCACCAGCTTAATGAACCCATGAGCACCAGCATGTCTTAATGAACCCATGGGCACCAGCTTAATGAACCCATGAGCATCAGCATGTCTTAATGGACCTATGAGCATCAGCATGTCTTAATGGACCCATGAGCACCAGCATGTATTAATGGACCCATGAGCAACAGCATGACTTAATGAACCCATGAGCATCAGCATGTCTTAATGGCCCATGAGCACCAGCTTAATGAACCCATGAGCACCCGCATGTCTTAATGAACCCATGAGCACCAGCATGTCTTAATGAACCCATGAGCACCAGCTTAATGAACCCATGAGCACCAGCATGTCTTAATGAACCCATGAGCATGTCTTAATGAACCCATGAGCACCAGCTTAATGAACCCATGAGCACCAGCATGTCTTAATGAACCCATGAGCACCAGCATGTCTTAATGAACCCATGAGCACCAGCATGTCTTAATGAACCCATGAGCACCAGCTTAATGAACCCATGAGCACCAGCATGTCTTAATGAACCCATGAGCACCAGCATGTCTTAATGAACCCATGAGCACCAGCTTAATGAACCCATGAGCACCAGCATGTCTTAATGAACCCATGGGCACCAGCTTAATGAACCCATGAGCATCAGCATGTCTTAATGGACCCATGAGCACCAGCTTAATGAACCCATGAGCATCAGCATGTCTTAATGGACCTATGAGCATCAGCATGTCTTAATGGACCCATGAGCACCAGCATGTATTAATGGACCCATGAGCACCAGCATGTCTTAATGAACCCATGAGCAACAGCATGTCTTAATGAACTCATGAGCATCAGCATGTCTTAATGGACCCATGAGCACCAGACTTAATGGACCCATGAGCACCAGCATGTCTTAATGAACCCATGAGCACCAGCATGTCTTAATGGACCCATGAGCAACAGCATGTCTTAATGAACCCATGAGCATCAGCATGTCTTAATGGACCCATGAGCACCAATATGACTTAATGGACCCATGAGCACCAACATGACTTAATGAACCCATGAGCACCAGCATGTCTTAATTAACCCATGAGCACAAGCATGTCTTAATGAACCCATGAGCACCAGCATGTCTTAATGAACCCATGAGCACCAGCATGTCTTAATGAACCCATGAGCACCAACATGACTTAATGGACCCATGAGCACCAGCATGTCTTAATGAACCCATGAGCACCAGCATGTCTTAATGAACCCATGAGCACCAGCTTAATGAACCCATGAGCACCAGCATGTCTTAATGAACCCATGAGCACCAGCATGTCTTAATGAACCCATGAGCACCAGCTTAATGAACCCATGAGCACCAGCATGTCTTAATGAACCCATGAGCACCAGCATGTCTTAATGAACCCATGAGCATGTCTTAATGAACCCATGAGCACCAGCTTAATGAACCCATGAGCACCAGCATGTCTTAATGAACCCATGGGCACCAGCTTAATGAACCCATGAGCATCAGCATGTCTTAATGGACCCATGAGCACCAGCTTAATGAACCCATGAGCACCAGCATGTCTTAATGAACCCATGAGCACCAGCATGTCTTAATGAACCCATGAGCACCAGCTTAATGAACCCATGAGCACCAGCATGTCTTAATGAACCCATGAGCATGTCTTAATGAACCCATGAGCACCAGCTTAATGAACCCATGAGCACCAGCATGTCTTAATGAACCCATGGGCACCAGCTTAATTAACCCATGAGCATCAGCATGTCTTAATGGACCCATGAGCACCAGCATGTCTTAATGGACCCATGAGCAACAGCATGTCTTAATGAACCCATGAGCAACAGCATGTCTTAATGAACTCATGAGCATCAGCATGTCTTAATGGACCCATGAGCACCAATATGACTTAATGGACCCATGAGCACCAACATGACTTAATGAACCCATGAGCACCAGCTTAATGAACCCATGAGCACCAGCTTAATGAACCCATGAGCACCAGCTTAATGAACCCATGAGCACCAGTATGTCTTAATGGACCCATGAGCACCAACATGTCCATGAGCACCAACATGTCTTAATGAACTCATGAGCACCAGCATGTCTTAATGGGCCCATGAGCACCAGCTTAATGAACCCATGAGCACCAGCATGTCTTAATGAACCCATGGGCACCAGCTTATTGAACCCATGAGCATCAGCATGTCTTAATGGACCTATGAGCATCAGCATGTCTTAATGGACCCATGAGCAACAGCATGTCTTAATGAACTCATGAGCATCAGCATGTCTTAATGGACCCATGAGCACCAATATGACTTAATGGACCCATGAGCACCAACATGACTTAATGAACCCATGAGCACCAGCTTAATGAACCCATGAGCACCAGCTTAATGAACCCATGAGCACCAGCTTAATGAACCCATGAGCACCAGCATGTCTTAATGAACCCATGAGCACCAGCTTAATGAACCCATGAGCACCAGCACGTCTTAATGAACCCATGAGCACCAGCTTAATGAACCCATGAGCATCAGCATGTCTTAATGGACCCATGAGCACCAGCATGTCTTAATGGACCCATGAGCACCAGCATGTCTTAATGGACCCATGAGCACCAACATGTCCATGAGCACCAACATGTCTTAATGAACTCATGAGCACCAGCATGTCTTAATGGGCCCATGAGCACCAACATGTCAATGAGCACCAACATGTGAAGTTCATAGGAGAATGTCAAATGAAAGCTACAAGACTCATTTTGAGAAGTTTTAAGGCATACACATGCATTTTCCAACCATTATCCATCCCAAAAAATTGGAATTAGGAAAGACTTTGATTTGTGGTCAAACAGATGGGGTCTCAGGGGGGTCTCAGAAGGGGTCTCAGATGGGGTCTCAGGGGGGTCTCAGAAGGGGTCTCAGATGGGGTCTCAGAAGGGGTCTCAGAAAAGTCTGAAAGGTGTTAGAAATGCATCAAAACACAATGTTGAAGTGAAGACCCCTGCCAACTAATATAGAACACTTCTATTTTGTTTTGGTGAAATTATTCTGCCTTCTATAAGTTTAACAAACATTGCCATGTGCCTTGAAATTCTGTTACTGAAAATACACATACAGACATCCTGAGTAGCGCAGTGGTCTAAGGCAGTGCTTGAGGCATAACTACAGACCTGGGTTCGATCCCAGTCTGTGTCATAACTGGCCGTGACCGGGAGTCCCATAGGGTTGCGCACAATTGGCCCAACGTCCGGGTTTGGCCGGGGGGGCTTTACTTGACTCATCTCGCTTTAGCTACTCCTTGTGGCGGGCCAGGTGCCTTATAGGCTGACTCCAGCTGTCAGTTGAACAGGGTAAAATACAAAATTTAAAAAATAATAATACACACACACACACAAGGCCTTCAGAAAGTATTCACACACCTTGACGTTTTCCACATTTTGTTGTTACAAAGTGGGATTAAAATGGATTTAACAGCTGTGACACCTTAATTGCTTTGCACACCTTAATTGTACAACATTTGCACATTATTATTTTTCAAATTCTTCAAGCTCTGTCAAGTTGGGCTCCCAAGTGGTGCAGTGGTTTAAGACACTGCATCTCAGTGCAAGAGGCGTCACCGCAGTACCTGGTTTGAATCCATACTGCATCACATCCGGACGTGATTGGGAGTCCCCTAGGGCAGCGCACAATTGGCCCAGTGTTGTCCGGGTTTGGCCGGGGTAGGCCATCGTTGTAAATAACAATTTGTTCTTAACTGACTTGTCTAGTTAAATAAAAATCATTGCTAGACAGCCATTTTCAAGTCTTGCCATAGATTTTCAAGACAATTTAAGTCCGAACTGTAACTAGTCCACTCAGGAACATTCAATGTCGTCTTGGTCAGCAACTCCAGTCTGTATTTGGCCTTGTGTTTTAAGTCCTTGTCATGCTGAAAAGTTAACTTGTCTCCCAGTGTCTGTTGAAAAGCAAACTGAACCCGGTTTTCCTCTAGGATTTTGCATGTGCTTAGCTCTATTCCATAGTCCTTGCCGATGACAAGCATACCCATGACCCAACATGATGCAGCCACCACAATGCTTGAAAATATGAACTAGTACTCAGTGACGTGTTGTTGGATTTGCCCAAAAAATAACACTTTGTATTCAGGACATAAAGTTTCTTTATATTTCTTTTCTTTATAAAGTTTCTTTCTAAATTTCTTTGCCAAATTCTCTGCACTTTTACTTTAGTGTCTTATTGCAAACAGGATGCATGTTTTGTACAGATGTCTGTCTTTTCACTCTGTCATTAGGTTAGTATTGTGGAGTGACCTCTACCTGTTTTAAAGTCACCATTGGCCTCACGGGGAAATCCCTGAGCGGTTTCCTTCCTCTCAAGCAACTGAGTTAGTAAGGACTCCTGTATCTTTGTTGTGACTGAGTGCATTGATACACCATCCAAAGTGTAATTAATAACTTCAACATGCTGAAAGGGATATTCAATGTTTGTTTTTTGCCATTACCAATAGGTGCCTTTCTTTGCGAGGCATTGGAAAACCTTACTGCTTGACTGAGGGACCTTACAGATAGTTTGATGTGTAGGGTACAGAAATGAGGTAGTCATTAAAAAATCATGTCAAACACTATTATTTCACACAGTAAGTCCATGCAATTTATTATGACTTGCAAGTTCTTAGCAAGTTCTTACTCTTGAATTCTAGGCTTGCCATGATAAAGGCAAAAAGTCTTATTGACTCAAGACGTTGTTATTGACATCATTCTACTTTGCCATTATGGCCAGTGACAATGTTTTTCTTCTAAATGTAATAAATGAAATTCAGGCTGTGACGCGACTAAATGTGAAAAGGGATGTGAATACTTTCTGAAGACACTGTACATGAAGACACTGTACATGAAGACACTGTACATGAAGACACTGTACATGGATTTAACAGAGTTTTGGAAAAACCTGGACGCATAAAAAAACAAACTGTTACCAAACTTTGCATCTGCCTAGTTCTTCCAGTAAATGTGTTTCTGTAAAATGTTCTGTGTAAATTGTTAAAAGTATTCCTTGTGCATAGTTGTGTGGTTTGTTAAACTTTTTAATTCAACGGCTTTTGTTTGGCATACATTTTTAAAGTGAAAAATCAGTCCCAGTGCAATTCTGATATTTTGGAATTACCCATATACAGTATCGTTGTGTTTGTGTGTTGACAGAGCAAAGCTAGCCTCTCTCTTTGATCTGGATCAGGCTGCCAGTCAGGGCAACGAGTCCTTCCAGTTCAGAGCCCCCAAACAGCCGAAGAAAACCCCCACCGCTCTAAGTAAGATACGTCTGAGGCCCTGTTTAAACACTGGTGAAATCCATTCTCTCCTTCCTCCCTTTGACGTAAACACTGATCCGACATGATTGGATAGAGGGAGGTTATGACTCCTCTAGACAGCAGGAAGGATGCATTTCTTCAGTATTGTGGCTTGTACAGTTTAAACAGACTTCAGACCACGTGTAAACGTTAATGCAATTCTTCCAATACATCCATTAATGGATTGGTGCAAAAGTTCACGTTATGGAAGTGTTTAAATATGGTCTGCGTGGTTTTTGTTAACTCTGTGTGCGTTTTCAAAGGCCCATCTCCTCAAAAGCCTGCACCAACTCCTTCTGTCCTTTTGGCTACTGCTGTTCATGCATTCCGCTTGTGAGTATGTCCACCAACAAGCACCTGAAATCCATATCACTAGATAGAGTTGATATGTCTCAGAGTTGAATGTGTATGTGAGTATGTCCAGTATTAGTGTGCTTGAGGTGGTGCGTGAGAGAATATGCGTGTGTTTGTTGTTGTGTTCACAGGTCCTGTTTGATCTTGTCGTCATGGTTTTGTGTTTGCAGTGTGAATGGCCAGTACACAAAACAGGGGAAGGTGGGAGCTGCTATCCTGGGAAATCATCCAACCAGAGAGGTACTTGAGCTGTGTAGGATATGTAAAACTGGTTTCCATTAAGAATAAACAAGTCTCCATCTCTTTACATTCAGTGCTTGGACTGAAATGGGTGCTGGTACTCATTTTGAGTGCTGTTTTTATTTAGGTGCTGGAGCTCTGCAATGTTTTTAAAGTGAATATTCTGTAAGAGGTGTCGGAACTCAAGCAGTAGAACATTTGAGGTGCTTGTGAGCTCCGCCCCAAGTCATGCACTGTTTATATTTAATCATATGATTTTCCAACTCAATTAATGAAGGGTCTTGTATTCTGCTCTAACCACTTAATAAGAAATATGTGACTCAGTTAATTGTATGATCTTGAGATACTCTAGGCTGTTTTAGTGTAGAGTGAAAAAGACTCATGATAAATTGTTTTAATTTGTCTTGATACAGTAATAAATCTATGGCAGTGATACAAACTTTTGTATAAAACATAATGTAAATCTGCCTTTGTAACTACCACATAAATAAATGTGATTGTAAAGTGGGACCCAAGTTTATTCTGTTCATACACACATCACGTTTGTGTTTGCCAAGTCATTTGTCTGTCTGCTTCATCTCGTCTTGATTGTTTTCTTCAGTACATGATCCTGCTTTATGGCAGCGAACAGAAACCAATCACAACTGCCAAGATCCATCTAGGATTCATCTTCACGGTGAGTAGTACATCTTCCTATGATGTGTACATGCTTGTGTAGTTTTAACTGTGTGGTGTGTTTTACTAGACTATATCAGTTTTAACTGTGTGGTGTGTTTTACCTAGACTATATCAGTTTTAACTAGACTATATCAGTTTTAACTGTGTGGTGTGTTTAACTAGACTATATCAGTTTTAACTATGTGGTGTGTTTTACCTAGACTATATCAGTTTTAACTGTGTGGTGTGTTTTACTAGACTATATCAGTTTTAACTGTGTTTTTTAACTGTTTTAACTGTGTGTGTGTTTAACTAGACTATATCAGTTTTAACTGTGTGGTGTGTTTAACTAGACTATATCAGTTTTAACTGTGTGGTGTGTTTAACTAGACTATGTCAGTTTTAACTGTGTGGTGTGTTTTAACTAGACTATATCAGTTTTAACTGTGTGGTGTGTTTAAATAGACTATATCAGTTTTAACTGTGTGGTGTGTTTTAACTAGACTATATCAGTTTTAACTGTGTGGTGTGTTTTACCTAGACTATATCAGTTTTAACCACGTGGTGTGTTTTAACTAGACTATATCAGTTTTAACTGTGTGGTGTGTTTTACCTAGACTATATCAGTTTTAACTGTGTGGTGTGTTTAACTAGACTATATCAGTTTTAACTGTGTGGTGTGTTTAACTAGACTATATCAGTTTTAACTGTGTGGTGTGTTTTAACTAGACTATATCAGTTTTAACTGTGTGGTGTGTTTAACTAGGCTATATCAGTTTTAACTGTGTGGTGTGTTTAACTAGACTATATCAGTTTTAACTGTGTGGTGTGTTTAACTAGACTATATCAGTTTTAACTGTGTGGTGTGTTTTACCTAGACTATATCAGTTTTAACTGTGTGGTGTGTTTTACCTAGACTATATCAGTTTTAACTGTGTGGTGTGTTTAACTAGACTATATCAGTTTTAACTGTGTGGTGTGTTTAACTAGACTATATCAGTTTTAACTGTGTGGTGTGTTTAACTAGACTATATCAGTTTTAACTGTGTGGTGTGTTTAACTAGACTATATCAGTTTTAACTGTGTGGTGTGTTTTAACTAGACCATATCAGTTTCAACTGTGTGGTGTGTTTTAACTAGACTATATCAGTTTTAACTGTGTGGTGTGTTTAACTAGGCTATGTCTGATTTGACTTCTCAGGTTCAGCCAGGTAACTATGGAACATTCTACGATGACCTGAGGCACAACTGGTCCCTGATGTTTGAGTCTGAGAAAGCTGGAGTGGACTTTTGCAAAGAGGTGAATGACGGAAGTATTTTTTTTTCTCATACTGGACAGATATACACGTAGTTTACAAAACATTACGAACGCTTTCCTAATATTGAGTTGCACCCCCCCTTTGACCCTCAAAACAGCGTCAATTCGTCAGGGCATAAACTCTACAAGGTGTCGAAAGCGTTCCACAGGGATGCTGGCCCATGTTGACTCCAATGCTTCCCACAATTGTGTCAAGTTGGCTGGATGTCCTTTGAGTGGTGGACCATTCACAGAAAACTGTTGAGCATGAAAAACCCAGCAGCATTGCAATTGTTGACACAAATCGGTGCGTCTGGCACCTACAACCATACCCCGTTCAAAGACACTTAACTTGTCTCAAGGCTTAAAAATCCTTCTTTAACATGTCTCCTCCCCTTCATCTACACTGACTTGAAGAGGATTTAACAAGTGACATCAATAAGGGATCTTAGCTGTCACCTGGATTCATGTGTGCATAATGATTTGTACACTGTGTATATAGATCTCTATATATGGCTCTGGAAAAACAGATGGGTAGAAGCATGGATAGTTTGTTTTATTGAGTTATTTGCGCACAGTAAAAATCCATAGACTTTTTTAATGTTTAAATCTTTACCCACCATTATAGCTGTGTGTGGCCAGATGGAATAGTGAGACCAAAGTAGATACACTACTGACCCAGGACCTGCTGTTAGGAGAGGGACCGGCGGTGGACTATGGTGACACGGTAGAGGTGGCCTTCACAGGCTGGCTTCTACAGAACCACAACATCGGACAGGTGACAAATAACTCAGAATACAGCCAAAATAATTGTGCTGTATTTGGAGAAAATCAACTGGTTCTGACAAAATAAACTGCTTGTGACAAAATGAACAAAGGCTCAGAAAAGCTCAGAGCATTGGGCAATTTGATTTGTGGCTTTTAAATACAAAAGATCAGAATATATTCAAACATTGACAATATACTGACATACTAGATGCTTTTGATTTGATTTATTTGGATCTCTTTTAGTCCCCATTTGGACTAATCTTCCAAGAGTCCCTAAACATTAAAATACAATTTATAATACTAACACATTTCTACATACAGTGGGGCAAAAAAGTATTTAGTCAGCCACCAATTGTGCAAGTTCCCCCACTTAAAAAAATGAGAGGCCTGTAATTTTCATCATAGGAACACTTCAACTGTGACAGAGAAAAAAAATCCAGATAATCACATTGTAGGATTTTTAATGAATTTATTTGCAAATTATGGTGGAAAATAAGTATTTGGTCAATAACAAGTTTATCTCAATACTTTTATATACCCTTTGTTGGCAATGACAGAGGTCAAATGTTTTCTGTAAGTCTTCAAGGTTTTCACACACTGTTGCTGGTATTTTGGCCCATTCCTCCATGCAGATCTCCTCCAGAGCAGTGATGTTTTGGGGCTGTTGCTGGGCAACACAGACTTTCAACTCCCTCCAAAGACTTTCTATGGGGTTGAGATCTGGAGACTGGCTAGGCCACTCCAGGAATTTGAAATGCTTCTTACGAAGCCCCTCCTTCGTTGCCCGGGCGGTGAGTTTGGGATCATTGTCATGCTGAAAGACTCAGCCACGTTTCATCTTCAATGCCCTTGCTGATGGAAGGAGGTTTTCACTCAAAATCTCACGATACATGGCCCCATTCATTCTTTCCTTTACACGGATCAGTCGTCCTGGTCCCTTTGCAGAAAAACAGCCCCAAAGCATGATGTTTATACCCCCATGCTTCACAGTAGGTATGGTGTTCTTTGGATGCAACTCAGCATTCTTTGTTCTCCAAATATGACGAGTTATATTTTGGTTTCATCTGACCATATGACATTCGCCCAATCTTCTTCTGGATCATCCAAATGCTCTCTAGCAAACTTCAGACGTGCCTGGACATGTACTGGCTTAAGCAGGGGGACACGTCTGACACTGCAGGATTTGAGTCCCTGGCGGCGTAGTGTGTTACTGATGGTAGGCTTTGTTACTTTGGTCCCAGCTCTCTGCAGGTCATTCACTAGGTCCCCCCGTGTGGTTCTGGGATTTTTGCTCACCATTCTTGTGATCATTTTGACCCCATGGGGTGAGATCTTGCGTGGAGCCCCAGATCGAGGGAGATTATCAGTGGTCTTGTATGTCTTCCATTTCCTAATAATTGCTGCCACAGTTGATTTCTTCAAACCAAGCTGCTTACCTATTGCAGATTCTGTATTCCCAGCCTGGTGCAGGTCTACAATTTTGTTTCTGGTGTCCTTTGACAGCTCTTTGGTCTTGGCCATAGTGGAGTTTGGAGTGTGACTGTTTGAGGTTGTGGACAGGTGTCTTTTATACTGATAACAAGTTCAAACAGGTGCCATTAATGCAGGTAATTAGTGGAGGACAGAGGAGCCTCTTAAAGAAGAAGTTACAGGTCTGTGAGAGCCAGAAATCTTGCTTGTTTGTAGGTGATCAAATACTTATTCTCCACCATAATTTGCAAATAAATTCATTAAAAATCCTACAATGTGATTTTATGGATTTTTTTTCTTCTCATTTTGTCTGTCATAGTTGAAGTGTACCTATGATGAAAATTACAGGCCTCTCATCTTTTTAAGTGGGAGAAATTGCACAATTGGTGGCTGACTAAATACTTTTTTGCCCCACTGTATAACACACTATTACAAACATACATAATATACTAACATAATGACCCAATAAATACTCAATCTAAAAAAATATTGATTCTTCATCTACTATAGTCCCACAATATTTATATGTATTATATTTAAATTGTTTTAAAATAATGTTTAAATTTATATATTGAAAGGTTTCTGGTTTGCTCAGTTAATTTATTCAATTTCTTTATGGCTCTAAATCGAAATGTTATTTTGC
Source organism: Oncorhynchus keta (assembly GCF_023373465.1). NCBI lineage: Eukaryota > Metazoa > Chordata > Actinopteri > Salmoniformes > Salmonidae > Oncorhynchus > Oncorhynchus keta. The sequence goes on from NC_068429.1 coordinate 14,926,259, forward strand.
CTATTTCTCTTTTCTGTCTGGACAACGCATAGATGGTGGACAATCTATTCCTAGTATTAATGGAATGTCTGTCTCTTAACCAACTGAATACCGTTGTGAATAGAACTTGGCCGTTTTAAATTATGTATGTTATGAAATAAAATAAGCATGTTCCTTTCAATTATCTTAATGATTGATGACCAACCAAGAACATTGCGCATGACTGCAACAGAAAAACCATATCTCCACCTTAAAACAATCCTTTCTGGATCCTATATTTGCACAATGCACCCTTCCTCGCACGGTGCTCATTAGTTTACCTAATGAGCACCGTGCTGGCAGAAATTATGACTCAAACATTCTGACCAGTAGCTTAACCTAGTATGGTCCTATACTCGTCATGTCAAACAGACTGACAAATGCTGATAATAATGAGAATAACCACTCCATTGTACAATTTGGGATTTTAAGAGTCTGTGACTTTGAATGTAGAGATGATGAGAGGGAAGATTTCACCATTAGGATTTGGGCCACGGTATGGATTTGCAGTCAGTGAAAGAGTAGATATGAGACCAGGCCCACACATCATAAAAGGAGACCTGACCATCCTCACAATCCATAAACACCCCTGCCTTCTGTGGTGTGTCTCTCAGAAAGATGGGGACAGGGTAGGTGTCACTGGCTTTGTACTCACACCCATACCTCTGCATAGTCCAGTATCCATTCTGAGGCCTTAATGTTATATCCCTCTTCCTGATGACAGACTCACTGGCTACTTCTAAATCCTACTCAGTATTGCCTGTAACCATAACATTCATAGTAAAATCTCCCTGAAGAGAAGCCCTCAATTCCAAGGACATTGACAAAATAATCAAACCTCTCTGGGTGGTTTGGGAGATCATGTTCTTTGCTTCTGTTTTTCATTTGCTTCCCATCCTAGACAGAATGAGGTAAGGAGGTGCTGTATCAGGGTCCAGGGTCACATCTACTGCTGAATCTCCTCCAGCTCAACATCACCAAACCTCTTCACTTCACTCATAAGTGTCTCCTCAGAGTCCCCAGACAGAGATCATTGTGAACACTGATCTCAGACCAGTCCTTGGTGGGTGGAGGGCTGCACAGGGATGGGAAGCTCTGGAGGAGTTGAAGGTGGCCCTCAGTGTGTGAGAGCTGCTCCAGCTCATTGCTTCTCCTCTGTAGCTCAGCGATTTCCTGTTCTAGCTCCTTAATCACCTCAATCAATGATTTCTACCTGGCTTCTCTCAATGGAATGCACCAGAGCAGTGAAGACCTGCACGTTGTCTCTCTCTTTCCATTTCTCTTGCTGAGATCTGAGTTTGATCTCCTCAACCTTACTCTATCTTGTAAGCATCTTCTGGTCTACCTCTGCCATAACCTTTCCTAGTTTAGCCATTTTCTCTCTATACTCTTCTCTAGAGGGACAGTGTCATGTGGTCTGTTTTCAAGCAAAACACATGCAGACATGTCTGGTCACTTCAACAGAACAGATCCAGGAGTCTCTCGTGCTTCTTACGCATCCTGACTTCCAGGTTTTCCACAGGGTCGATGAGCTTGTCTCTTTAAACCGGTGACTCTCTGAGGCTCCAAGTGAGTCTCACGGAAAGATGTCAGACACCAGGCAGGACTTCAGGGCCTTGAGCGTTGTCCCAGATACAGATGTCACAGGAAACTTCTAGAGGTTGAGCAGGGCTTTGGGCTGGGCCTTGGGTGAGGTCCTTGGTCTATGCTGGTGGCTTTCCCTTGAACTGACTTCCTGAACTGAGTAGCCATCTCAGAAATGAGAGTATTGATGCAAAGCTCCGGTTTCCTGTCGAATTTCTCCAAACACATGGGATGCCGGCATGGGTCACTAGTATCCCAGTACTCTTTGATACAGGCCATGCAGAAGTTGTCCACATGGAATGGCTACTGGCTCAGTGAACACATCCAGACACGTAGAGCACAGGAAGTGCTCCCCAGACAGCAGACTGCCGGAGGCGGCCATATCTAAACCGAGACCAAAGGTGAAACCATTATCAGTCAGTTCGAGATCATTTCAGTTTTGAGTCAACATGGTACGATATTGCGATCCCTATGTGATCGTAACAAATCGTGACACATGGATCCTAACCAATTGTAAAGCATGGTTTTACCTTTACAGGGAAACATTGTGCACATCCTTAGATATTCATATGATGGGTCTTCATTGACAAAACCACAAAATGCTATAGAACAGAGGGATGGGGCTGGATACATTTAACCACCAAATGATATCTACTATATGGAAAAAGAAACAAAAGGACGAGGTCAACATGATAGTTTCTAGACAATTTGAAGCTGTACATTAATGTATGTTTATGACATAGCTTACAAACAATGGAGTAAAGCAACCTTATATTTTGGGTTATGATCGAGTTATCATGAATCAGCGGCCATAATGTATATAATTCATAATTTAAAAAATAGCTGTGTATATCACAGGGCCTTAAACATATGAGGCAAGCAATAGAGTTTGGGAAAATCCATCTCACCTCTGTCGGGAATGTCTCTGTGCTTTCAAGAGGCCCAGATAAGGCTGACCCTAGTAAATGTTTTATCAGAGAGGAATAGACCTAGAGGCCTAGTTAAATCTTTAGATTTACTTCTTTGCAGGGAAGTTTAATAGAACATTGTTGTTCCCACCCACTTTTCTCTTCCTTGAGCACTTCACCCTTTACATGGCTGAACTCCCTCCCACCTTGTTTACTATTGTCTGGAGAGAGTCTAAATGACAGGGATTTTAAAACAAGAATTTTAGTTGTTTTTGTTGTTGTCCAGTGAATGTGTTTTGTGTGACTGTCCTGTTTCTCTCTTTCTCTCACTCACTCACTCACTTATCCTCTTCACAGTGCATGTCAATGCCAATTTGATCACCATTCAGCTGAATGTATTATATTGTTTTCTGTGTGTCAGATGTTTGACTCCAACGTGGGCAAAGACAAGCTGCTGAGAGTGAAACTTGGCACCGGCAAAGCCATTAAGGTAGGATGTAGAGCAGGCTGGTGGGAGGAGCTATATGAAGACTGGCTCAACGTAATGGCTGGAATGGAACGTATGGAAACCACCTGTTTGACCCCGTTCCATTTATTCCATTACAGCCATTAAAATGAGCCCATCCTCCTATACCTCTTTCCACCAGCCTCCATTGGTGTAGTGGTCAACTCAGCAACATGACATCACCACACATAGTGAGGCAACTTCATGCTTACAGAAAAAAACAAATGTTTCTCTCTCTCTCTCTCTCTCTCTCACTCTCTCTCTCTCTCTCTCTCTCTCCTATCTCTCTTTAGGGATTGGAGGACGGGATGTTAGGGATGCAGAAAACTGGGTGTCGCCTCCATATTGTGCCCCCCACCCTAGGCTATGGGTCAAAGGGCATACCCAACCACGTCCCCTCCTCAAGCACACTGGTCTACAATGTGCAGATCCGCCGGGTGGGCGCACACACACTCACACATTCAGTTTCAAACGTCAAACAGTATCTCACTGTAGCTATGTGGAACTGTTTGTGTACCGAAGCTAGAGGGTGTAATTGGCTAAAGATGGCTGTCTAGATGTTCTAACTCTGTGGGATGTATTTAGGTGAAGTTTGCTAAGGACAGTGGGTCGGAGCGACAGAGTGGGGGATTAACCACCAACTCTCCCTCCCCAAGTGTGGACAGTCTGAGCTTTGGGATGTCCCCTCAGTCTCAGCCCCCCAGCTCTATCCCAGCAGAGCCCAGGTATGTACCACTACCTTCACTGTTCCTCAGTGGGGGAGTTAGGAGGCTTTTTTATTTGGGGGTCAGATGTCAGGTTAACTATTTGACTTTTCTGCCAACAGGGGAAAGCCTCTGAATGTGAAATCCAATTCAATAAATGAGCAACTGATGGTGAGTGTTATTTTAATTTAGTTTAACTTCTTTGCATGCTTTCACACACACATTTTCACTCACAATTGCGCACACATGCTCGCTCGCTCACTCACCCACTCACTCACCCACCCACTCACTCACTCACTCACTCACTCACTCACTCACTCACTCACTCAGTCAATCAGACACAATCTCTCTCAAACCGTATTATCTTACATACAGCTGTCGGATACAGCCAAAGCCAAGTTGATCTCTCATATGGCCAAGATGGGTCAGCCCATGCTGCCCTTCCCAACAGGAGCCATCTCCGCCCAGCCAGACCACAGTGACTCCAAGACAGAGGTGGGCTCCATAGTGTGTGTGTGTGTGTGTGTGTGTGTGTGTGTGTGTGTGTGTGTGTGTGTGTGTGTGTGTGTGTGTGTGTGTGTGTGTGTGTGTGTGTGTGTGTGTGTGTGTGTGTGTGTGTGTGTGTGTGTGTGTGTGTGTGTGTGTGCACCTTCTGTTCTGTATAGAATTGTGCATTCCCACAATTCCAGTTTTTGACCAAGTCAATGCTTTTACTTTGGAACCTGTTTGCCAGGTATGCTGGAAAAGGAGTACAACCTACAAACCGTTGTCATGTTTGACACCCATGACAGTGCCACTGACCTGTTAATATTCTACTGTATCTGTGTCACCCTGTAGGACCCAAGTGTATCTCACCCTTCACATCACTGTCTGTTCCCCCAGCCCGTCCAGATGTCAGCTGCACCCCCTGTCCATGCAGGTAAGACCTCTAGTTCAGTGTCCGTTTACGTCCATATGTTTGGTAGATCCACCAGTCATTTGCTTATATTCAGGGTTATATTTTCTGTTTCAGTGCCTGAGGTCGTTGTGCCAACTGCTGCCCAGCAACCAGTGTTTATGGAGACAGTGGTCCCACAGGCTGTGGACTGTGGTGGGAGCAGTCATGCATTCCAGGTATTGAATTTGAATTGAATAACCAATATTGATCTCCAAAGGGGAAATTTGAAATGATACAATATGCTTACCTCCCCCTCACAGCCATACCCATCGTTTCAGTCTGCCTTTGGTCCGTCCTACCTTGGTCAGTTCCACCCTCATCATGCAGTTTCATACCAGGGTAATGAAAATACAATTTTCACTGTCACCTTGTCTAAGTGAAGTATAGGAGACATACTATTGTAATATGTTTTCAAGCTTTTATCTAAAACAACATTTGACCCGTCTAGCACCTAGTGATGTCACTTCCCTGTTGATGACAGAGGTGCGACAGCACAACACTGAGATCGGACAGGCTGTGGGGAAAGTGGCAGATAAAATCAATCTGTTGGTCTCCAAGGTCAGCAGTGAACTTGTTTGTAGTTCTGGTAACACTTTCTTGTATTGCATTGTTTTGTGTATGACCTCATCATTTCTTTTAATCTCATAATGATCCTGTCAAACTGAGACATTATAAGGGCTCATAACAAGTAACAAAGCATTGTAACAGTTTTAAGTCATGTTAACATATTTTATACCAGGTGGATGAGCTCCAGAAGCATGGTGGCGGCAACTCTCTGGGTCTGTCCTCGGTGTCCATGGAAACAGCCATGATCCTGCACAACATCCAGAGAATCACCCAGGTCAGTCATCTGTCCCACTAATCTACAGTGTCCTCCTCCTTTTCTGCTCTCCCTCATTCTGCACTGGTCTGAAAAAAAGGATTATTGTCCTGGTCTACTGTCCTTCAACTGCACTGGTGTGGGGAAAAGTATTCTTGTCCTGGTCTACTGTCCTTCAACTGCACTGGTGTGGGGAAAAGGATTCTTGTCCTGGTCTACTGTCCTTCAACTGCACTGGTGTGGGGAAAAGTATTCTTGTCCTGGTCTACTGTCCTTCAACTGCACTGGTGTGGGGAAAAGGATTCTTGTCCTGGTCTACTGTCCTTCAACTGCACTGGTGTGGGGAAAAGTATTCTTGTCCTGGTCTACTGTCCTTCAACTGCACTGGTGTGGGGAAAAGGATTCTTGTCCTGGTCTACTGTCCTTCAACTGCACTGGTGTGGGGAAAAGTATTCTTGTCCTGGTCTACTGTCCTTCAACTGCACTGGTGTGGGGAAAATTATTCTTGTCCTGGTCTACTGTCCTTCAACTGCACTGGTGTGGGGAAAAGGATTCTTGTCCTGGTCTACTGTCCTTCAACTGCACTGGTGTGGGGAAAAGTATTCTTGTCCTGGTCTACTGTCCTTCAACTGCACTGGTGTGGGGAAAAGGATTCTTGTCCTGGTCTACTGTCCTTCAACTGCACTGGTGTGGGGAAAAGTATTCTTGTCCTGGTCTACTGTCCTTCAACTGCACTGGTGTGGGGAAAAGGATTCTTGTCCTGGTCTACTGTCCTTCAACTGCACTGGTGTGGGGAAAAGTAGGACAGGTGTAAGCAATTACCTGATAGGCATTGACCATTGCATGGAACGGCATAACTTCTCCATTTGGGTTCCACAGGAGAACTTGTTTCTAAAGAAGGAGGTTCTGGAGAAGAGCACCCGAGTGGAGGAGCAGAACTGGAAGATCAGAGAACTCCTCAAGCAGAACCAGAGGTTTGAGTGTACAGTACTGCGTGTGTGTGCTTGTTCAATGAATTCTGTAGATTTAAAAAATATATATATATATACATATACAGTACCAGTCAAAAGTTTACACCTACTCGTTCAAGGGTTTTTCTTTTATTGTTACTATTTTCTACATTGTAGAATAATAGTGAAGACATCAAAACAATGAAATAACACATATGGAATCATGTAGTAAACAGAAGAGTGTTAAACAAATCAAAATATATTTTTACCCTTTGCCTTGATGACAACTTTTTACACTCTTTGCATTCTTTCAACCAGCTTCATGAGGAATGCTTTTTCAACAGTCTTGAAGCAGTTCCCACATTCTGAGCACTTGTTGGCTGCTTTTCCTTCACTCTGCAGTCCTACTCATCCCAAACCATCTCAATTGGGTTGAGGTCGGTTGATTGTGGAGGCCAGGTCATCTGATGCAGCACTTATCACTCTCCTTATTGGTCAAATGGCCCTTACACAGCCTGGAGATGTGTTGGGTCATTGTCCCGTTGAAAAACAAATTATAGACCTATTAAGCGCAAACCGGGTGCGTATCACTGCAGAATGTTGTGGTAGCCATGCTGGTTAAGTTTGCCTTGAATTCTAAATAAATCATTGAGTGTCACCAGCAAAGCACCATCACAACTCCTCCTCCATGCTTCACAGTGGGAACCACACATGTGTAAATCATCCGTTCACCTACTCTGTGTCTCAAAGACACGGCAGTTGGATCCAAAAATCTCATATTTGGACTCATCAGACCAAAGGACAGATTTCCACCCGTCTAATGTCCATTGCTCGTGTTTCTTGGCCCAAGCAAGTCTCTTCTTATTATTGGGGTATTTTAGTAGTGGTTTCTTTGCAGCAATTTGACCATGAAGGCCTGATTCATGCAGTCTCCTCTGAACAATTGATGTTGAGATGTCTGTTACTTGAACTCTGTGAAGCATTTATGTGGGCTGCAATTTCTGAGGCAGTTAACTCTAATGAAGTTGTCCTTTGCAGCTGAGGTAACTCTGGGTCTTCCTTTCCTGTGGCGGTTCTCATGAGAGCCAGTCTCATCATAGCGCTTGATGTTTTTTGTGACTGCACTTGAAGAAATTTGTAAAGTTCTTGACATTTTACAGATTGATTGATTGCAAAGCTGTCACCAAGACAAAGGGTAGCTACTTTGAAAAATCTAAAATATATTTTGATTTGTTAAACACTTATTTTGGTTAATACATTATTCCATATGTGTTATTATTCTAGAATGTAGAATATATATATATATATATATATTTATATTTTAATCCTGGGTAGGTGTGTACAAACTTTTGACTGGTACTGTATAAAAATATTTTAACAGGAAATATATTACAATTCATACATATCACAGTCAATTTATTTATACTTTGCCAAGGAAAAGGTTTGGAAACCAAAGTTGAAAAAAATAAACATACTCATAGTTTACATGTACACACATCAACACCTCCGCCTCCACATGATTCATCTCATGAGGATAATGTAGAACTCTCATTACTTACACCAATAGAAGTTTGTCCCTAGGGGTCCACCGCCCTGCAGCACCCCAAACCTAACACACCAAAACTTCAGAAACTTAGTGAAACATGTGTACTAGGCCAGAGCCAGAGTGACAATCCACAGGACGGTAGACACCCGGGGGGCCAGGACAGAGCGGCCTAAAGAGCTATCCACCCTGACATGGGTATGTTTTTAATACAGACTCCTTTTGTCTTACGGTATTCAATACAAGGCCTCCACACCTTATGAAAGTCACCTGGTATACTCTTAATCTGGTAATAAATCAAATGTAGTGGGTCATGGCATTTCTACCTACCCATTGTGGGAGGATAACCAGCCTTCCAATTAATGGCAATGCATTTCTTAGCCGCTGTGAATGCTAGGGTAAGGTTACACAGTATTTACAGGCAAATAAAACAACGGGAAGATAGAATGTGAATCTGTAGACATCCTGAGCTATAAACAAGATGGTTGTGTGTGACAGGTGTATGGAGCAGAGTGGTTTACTGTTGGAACAGAGGAAAGACGTGGTGAAGACCAGCAACCAACAGGACCAGACCAGCCTGCTGGAGGCAGAGCAGGACAAGGTAGGAAAGAGCAGAGGAAACTTACTACACTCACACAGCGCAGGAGAGGGAGAGAGTCTCATATACACACACACTTAAGTCCCTCCCCCCACCTCTCTCTCTGTCTCTCTCTCCATCTCAGCCGCACCTGACAGAGTACCTAGCCGCCTCCTCCACCCTGGTCTCCAAGCTTCAGCTGGAGTCGTCCTCTCTGCAGCGCTCTGTCTCTGACCTGCAGACCCAGCTCAGCCAAGTCCTGCAAGACAGGGACAGCCACTGTACTCAGTTCAGCTCATTAGAGAGACTAGTAGAAGGTACAGGACTGGCAGAACCACTGCACTTGGATCTGTTTATTTGAGAGACTACACAATTTTGAATATCTTTTGAGTTGTGTCCAGCGTGCTGGGTGGGCAGGGTTTAAACTTTTGGGAATGTTTTATTGGGTCATTACACCATGCTAACTAAAGAGGTGTGTGTGTGCGTACAGGGCTAAGGAAGGGGGAGGGGAGGGTTCAGGCCCAGTGGCATGCAGAGAAACTGAAACGTAAAGAGATGCAGCTGACAATCGCCAACACGGAGGAGGAGCTACAGGACCTGAGGGCTGGGAAAGGCAACCTGGACAAGGTGTGTGTCTGTGGAGACGAGCAGGCGGGACCAATGGGTATTATCAGGCTGCAATAGCTGTTTGGTATAAAAAAAATAATCCCCTGACATTTCTTCTATAGAATATAGTACACTTACCCAATTCTGAATATACCCCTTGTTCCCAAAGTGTGCTCCCTTTCACTCACTCCTCCTCATTCATACTAATCCAATGCTTTTAATTCATTGAGTGGGAAGAAGTATAACCTCTGTCGGAGTCCCCATCACACTTCACAGAAGAGAATGGGAATTAGACTTTGGTCTTGATCTTGTAACACTGTCGGTCTCTGTCAGATGCAGTCGGAGAGGAAGAGGACGTGGCAGTGTGAGCATCAGCGTCTGTCTGAGGAGGTGGAGGAGGCGAGGAGAAGCAGCCAGAAGGAAACTGACCACCTGAGGGCCAGGAGAGGAGAAGTAGATCAGGGGGAACAGGTATATACACACACTCTCTCTCACACACACACACAATGATCCAGACTAAATACCAGCCATATCAGTTGAAATGTTGCTACATACACAACATTATTATGAATAATTATTTGCATATAATAATGCTTAACATTATGTAAAGCATTAAACCTGCAGGCTTTAAACGTGTGTTTATCTAAAGGTGGTTCTGGATATGGACTGGCAGCAGGGTGGGTATGAGAAGGAACTACATAGCCATGAGCTAGCAGAAATCACACAGCAGAGAGACATTCTGGCCAGGACACTGTCAGAACTACAGGAACAGGTGAAGGACATACTGAGTGTCCCTAAACATTAGGAAATGTAAACGATTCAAACAGTTGAATTCCAATGCTCTCTCGCTCTCAGTATATGGCAGCACAGAGCAGGGCAGAGACCACCAGGAAGCAGCTAGAAATGCTATTGGTTGAGCAGGAGAAGAGGCATGCCCAGCAGCCCAATCAGGATGCAATGGCAGAACAGGTGAGTGTTCCAACATTCACCTCAGACTAGTCTGTACATGATTGGAGTAGTGTTTCTTAATCCTGGTCCTGGGGACCCACCATTTTAGTTTGTCCCTAGCACAATACATCTGATTCCACTAATCACCTCATCAAACCTTTAATTAGTGGAATCAGGTGTTTAGTGCTTGGGCAAAAACTAAAATGTCCCCAGAAATACAGGAGTAGAGAAAGCAGACTTTGGGTGAGTGGGTGTTTAATTTTTTTTTTATCTACCTTTGCTCTAACAAACTACTCCAATGAGCAACACCAAGAGAAATTGACTTCCAGCTTCTATATTGCTCTCATTCCTACCTCTCTCTGATCAGTGATTGTTTCAATGGTTTACATGTGTTCCCTCCAGGTGAAGAGAGTGATGAACCGAGTGTTCCATTCTCTGAGAGGGGAGTTCGGCCTGCACCAGTCATACCAAGGAAGCGATGTCCTAGGAGTCATGCTTAGCACCATCAAGGTACAGTGCAACCAATACCTGGTGTTTCCATTTCACATTGCCCTGCAGATAGGGAGGCTGTACCAACAGTTGATAATCGCTGCTTATGGGTGGTGCCCATGTTAATCATTTTAACACCATGGGTTGTCCTGCACCAGTCATTTGAATCCAGAGTATGACATTGAGCATGTTGTTAATGTAAACAAGGAAAATATGTTGTGTTAACGTTCCCCATCCTAGAGTGTCACCCTGGATCTGCTAACAGCCCACAATCCAGAGGAAGAAGAAAAGGTGGAAGAGGAGGAGAAATGGACAAAAGCTGTAGAGTAAAATAGGAGGGATGATGATGATGATGATGATACAGAGATGAATTGATCCGATGGATCAATACAAGAAAAAGAGGACCGTGGAGTTACTCAGACAGCCTGGACCTCTATTGTTAGGTCCTTGTGGTCTGAGGCTCAAGTGGAGGAAGAGTCCATCAATTCGGAAGGCCTAGAAAGCAAGGGTGAAGACACACCAAGTACATCCAGAGAAGAAACACCTTCTAAGGCTTGGACTGGCTCAGAGAATGGCCCAATGCCATCATCTCTCATGGTTCTTATTGAGGAAATGTCTTGTCAAGTACAGCCTCTCGCAGTCCAAATTGACCAATCAAAGTAGATGGAAGTTGTACCTCCCCCACCATTGTTTAAAAAAAAAAAGATTTTGGAAGCTATACAAATGCATTTATTAATGTCCACATATGTTTTATACCATGTTTATTCATTTAAAAAAAAACGTTTTTATTTAAACGGCCTACCCTGGCTAAACCCTATAATGACGCTGGGCCAATTGGGACTCTCAATCACGGCCAGTTGTGATACAGCCTGGAATTGAGCCAGGGTCTGTAATGACGCCTCTAACACTAAGATGCAGTGCCTAAGATGCAGCTGCGCCACTCGGGAGCCCCTATTAAACACCTTATTTTGGTTTGAGTTAACAATATTAACTTTTGAAAGTGAGATTTTCTTGGACAGTAAAACACAGTATGTTCTGGGCAGCTACAATATTTGTTTTACAAGCCTCATCCCTACAACTTCATAAAACATTTGTTTTTTGTCTTGTAGTTCAGGAATTCATGTCTGAATTAAATGATCAAAACGAACTTTCGCATGTATGAATTGCGACCAGAGTACTATCAAAATGTAATTTACATTTTATTCAATAAATGTCAGTGCATTAAACGACTAAGATAATGCACTGTCAAATCACAAACCAAAAAAATGGTAGAGCAGATTTTATTTGCATAGGGTTTTTCCATCAAACTACCAGTGAAGAGAAGTGGCGTTAACCGTTACTCCACGTATCCTGCAATAACATTGTCATAAAGTGACAACATGCATGGCATGAAATAATTCAATATAAGCAAGGCTACATGAACATGCCTTCTTTTAATGCATGAATTCCTATGGTCATTATAGCAGGATACGGAGTGTTGCCTAAGTGATGACAACCCATACTTACCAACACTGGAATGAAAGAAGTATACATTAAATAGACTGAAGTGGTTTAACATCTAGAAAGTTCAGCATTTAATGCATAGAAGACCGAGAGCGATGCAGGCATAAATCTGAGGCTGGAGGCCTGACCATGTGATACTCTTTCAATTAGCAATATGGTTTCCATCGAGGCTAGGTCCGAGGCTATGCCCACTGCATCAAATAACACCCACATATGATATTTTATCTGCCCATTTCGTTTGTTCAGTTTCCTTCCAATAGTGTATATCAATCTAAGCAATAAGTAAATATTAAACAGGTGTGTGTATAACATGCTATTGTATGCAGTGTAACTATTATATTTGACTGCATACAAATTAAAGGATATATTCTATACATTTTTCTGTATATATTTACATTCTAGAGCAGCTTTAAGTGATCATGTACCTGACACTGATACTCTTTTCACACAAGTTTGCCAAACCTAACCAGAGAATTCTTATGACATGGTAGACGCCTAACCAGACCAGGCCCCGGGTTTTCCCGATAGCGATGCAATTTAAGCTCACGAATGTTAACTATGGATCGTTCCTATAACGACCGAAGACATCTCATGTTTCCCAAAGCACTACATTGGGAACATTCTCTAAGTGCGTCGTTGGAGCATTTATTTTATACTGGTGGTGTCGAAACAAAGGCAGTGCTGCCCTTGGATCAGCTTTCTCCATTCAAATTGTTCCACAATACGACGACGGATCAGCTCCGAGATATCACCATATGGCTGCAAATATTGAGACGGCTTATTCCAATGTTGAGGCTATCCTATAATAATGCACAGTCGTAGCTTTGGAACATCAGTGCGCACGTTATACATTCAATGGAGGAAAATTAGACAGCACTAAAATGAGCAAAATATAACTCGATGGAATTAACATGAAATTGATTTACATATTGGCCTATGTAGCCAACACATCTCGGTTTTAATTGGTATCATTCGCTTGTATGTATCAATTGCAAAGACATTGGAAACTTTGTATTTGTAGTTATCGGCGGTCACAGGTAAACATCCGTAGATCGTGTATAAACTGAAAGGGCAAAAAAATGTAACGACGCACTTAGCTGTTCTACAAGTGGTCTGAGGCTACAGTTAAATAACAAGCGTTAAGTGCATCTTTAGTAACGATGGTTTTTGGGAAACAACGCTCCTTGAAGGTTCTTACGATTCACTTAGCCACAAGATGATTTTGGGAAACCGGGCCCAGCCCAGTTCAGCTCGGCTCAGTGCGTGAAAAGCCATTGACAGTACATATAGGTGATCTACTGTGGCAAATGCTAGAAGAAAGTATGATAGCGTCTATTGAACCAACCAAGAGAATACATTCAGAAGCTGAATACACACACACACAAGTTGAAAGTGATCACATAACCAGCTAAGGAACATAACACTTACATCACCACATTACAATTTCAATTGAATATCATTAAATGTCTTCATATTCAGCATATGTTTAACACTCAGATTGTTTGATGGTATCATTCCGTACAACACAAGTTTCCAATAACCTGTAGCATGCTATGTTTACAAATGACTATAAGAGCACTTGAATGGAGAAAGAGAGAGAGATCAGAAAAGTGTTATTGGTTACCATTGGATGGATGCGCATAGATATGTATGATGATGTGATGCATTTTAAAGGGTGGCCAACCACTATTTCAACTATGAAGAGAGGAGTGAGCAAAGGTACAGTCCCTCAGACAGTTATTTCACTAAGGCAAGACATCTATCCCCCACCACACCTAACAGTCATTGATTGACCTTGTCCCTTTTGGGTCACAAAATGTGAATAAAAAAAGTGACTTGGTTGACAGAGTTAAAGATGAGAAAACAGGCTATTTCCTAGACTTGTATGATAAGAGTTGCACATATTGCCAGGCATAAGACGAAGTGAGTGCTGGAATAAAAGCCTGCAGGTAGAGTGCTTGTGGCTCTCCAAGGCCACATTGAGGCCTCAGAGGGTTGGAAAGAAGGTCCCTTTAGCCGTGGTAGAGGCGTAGGTGCTGGGCGATGTTGCTGCGACACAAGGGGCAGGTCTGGAGGGCATCGCTGCACATCTGGCAACAGCACACGTGGCCACAGGGCAGGAAGATTACCTGAGACTGAGAGAGAGACACACAATGAGAGGGAGACAGAATACAATAACTGGAGTGTCTGAATGTCTGCCTGCTTACCCCTGTCTCCATGCACACCACACACTCTGAGCTACCCGGGCCGTCTATGAGGCTGGGGGCTGAGGGGTTGATGGGGGTCAGTGGAGGGGTGGAGGTGGGTGTCTCGCCGGGGGCGCTGGGCAGAGAAGATGGTGACGGGACAGCTTCCTCTTCCTGAGGATCGGCCTTGCAGGCCCCTGGGGGAGAGGGAGAGAATTAGGTGACACAGTAATGGATAAAAAATGCATTTGTAGCACATTCTATCACCCAATAGTGCAGTAGGTGACTTGTTTAAAGCAGACTGTGTGTGCACCTTCAGAAGGCGTGGTGGGCTGCTCCCTGGCCCAGTTGAGAAGAGCCTTCTGGATACCCATCTCATTGATTCCCAGCTGGGAGAAAAGCAGAGGGGGGACAATAATTTGAACACACTGACATTAAAAAGGTCCGACACATTCTTTTTTTTCTCCAGAAAATGTTTCAAAATTCTACACTGTTCACTCAACTTTAGTTTGAGAGAACAAATACTGAAGTGTACGATCTAAATCGCTGTGTAATATCTTTTAAATAACAAAAAAAAGTGTTTTTACAGCTCTTTGACGCTGGTGAACCAAAACCAAAAGTTGCTTTCAGTTTTAGTCCACCAGCTTTAAACAGCTGTAAAAATGCGTTTTTTGTTATTTTAATATGTTTCACAGCGATTTAGATGGTACAATGACTCCCTACGCTATTCTGTGATCGTTTTCTCACAAACTGAAAGAACAGTGTAGAATTTTAGCAGCCAGGAAATGACCAATTCTACTAGATAACACAGCCTCAAAGTCAGAACATTTTTCCCAGCTTGACAACAGATCCCACTCCGGCAGGAGAAATCAATAGGCAAATATCACAGCCAATCACAACACTGGCAGGTAAGGAATACTGTGAAAGACTATCATTCCACTATAACTACAGATATATTATGGACATTTTCTGAAATTACAAAGCAGAAATATCCTATGTGTAGCACCTTTAAAACATGTAATGGAATTGCCATGTCTGTGTTGATTCCATGACACAAACGTCATTTTTACACACCTTGCGGAGGTCTTTGGTGGTCATGTGGCGCAGGGCCTCGGAAGTGACTCTGTGGTGGGCCATGATGGGGAGATAGTGCTGGGCTGACAGCTTACACAGCAGACTGACAAGGTCACTCTCCACACCAACCTCCTGAGACAGAGAGACACAGAGAGAGAAGAGTTTAGGTCAATTCAATATCTTTGAGGAGGGGAACAACATTCAAAAAATTATCCAGGGACATTATCCTTCATTAAAAAAACTCAATGCTTTCGAATTTATTCCGTGTATAATTTTTGGTAATATAAAAATAACATACACCATTTAGCAGATGCTACACGACTTTATTGAATGGGCTGCCCCAGCGGGAATTGAACCCACAGAGTCCTGGTGCTGCAAGTGCATGCTCTACCAACAGCCACACAGGTGGTGTATTATGGTGGTATAAGGTAGTGTAGCTACCTGCATGCGTAGCAACAGAGGCTTGGCGTCCAGCAGCCTCTGGTACTGGATCAGCCAGTAGTTCTGCTGGTTGGAGTCACTCTTCAGCTCCATCTCCTGGAGGACCTGTCTCAGCTCCACCTCTCTCTGGTCCTTCTCCTTCAACAGCTGCTGCAGCAGGTCACTGAGAGCCGATCGCTGCTCCCACAGCACCTCCTGCGCGCACGCACACACGTCAGAGGACACTGGCAGTTCCTCATGCAAGTTTGTCTAAACCTCACTAATCTGCCTAATAGAGTTCACCAGAGAAAATAAGAGAATATTTGTATAATAATCCCAATCTATACGAATAATTAGTCACATACCGTCATGCATAATGCTGTGTAATATCTTATCCATGCTCAATGCCCACACCCTCTCCTCTTCAAATAAGAGGCATGAAATGTACTCATGGCAGAATGACATGGAGGGGCTAAACCAAGGTAGAATATTCAAGAAAAGAAGCCGGGGTCGGGACAGGATAGAAGCCGGGGTCGGGACAGGATAGAAGCCGGGGTAGGGACCGGATAGAAGTGAGGGGGATCTAGTTTTGTAGTGTATGTAAAATAGTCATGACATAATCTCGTAATTTAGCAGACACTCTTTATCTAGAGCGACTTACAGAAGCAATTTGGGTTAAGTGCTTTACTTAAGGGCATCGACAGATTTTCACGTAGTCGGCTCAGGGATTCGAACCAGCAACCAGCAACGCTCTTAACCGCTAGGCTACATGTCAGTGATGTCAAACTATTTGCTTATATCTATGACGTACCTGCAGGTTCTCAGCGTCCAGATTGTGTCTCTTAACCTCCAGTTTAGTCAGCTGCATTAACTCTCCTTCTATTAGCCTGATCTAGAAACATATGAACATAACAGGGAGGTGAGCTGGAGGCTCCGGCAGCAAACTCGGTAGGGGGATGATGGCATGTAATGCAAAAAGCACTGGGACTAATGGAAACCGCATGATTCTACCTTCAGACAAGCAGTCTTCCCCAAACATAAAAACAACAGAAAAGGCTGGGAGGGATCAGCTGTTAGTTAGTGATGGGCTGGAACAAAAGCCTGCACTCCCAGTTGGTTTCTACAGCCTAAAGTTTGTCTAAACCTTGATATTCAACGTGTGTGATTGAATGATACAGACGTCATAGTGGAGATGTCCAAAAATGATTACAAATAAATAATAATGTTGTCACGGGTCTATAGATCTAATACAGGACTAATACACCTCTGTATTGCCAGATTTGTTGAATAGTGTGTAGTATTCCTGTTAATGATATAAACATTGAATGTGTGTAATATTGAAAGATACTGAATGTTATATAAAATGACACTTAATGTGTGTATATCGAATGACAGTGAATTCATACTGAATGCATGTTGACGGTGTGTTACCACAGGTACCTGTTGTTGGATGTAGCCGTGCACACTGTCTTTCTGCAGCTGCAGTACCTGGAAGGCTGCCTTCTGCATCTCCTCCTGTAGAGGGCCACAGAGAGTAACTAATGTCAGCTATTTCAACATGGCTGGGTTTCCTTGTTTTCCACAATTTACAATGGAGTTGAGTGGCGACTTGTGTGGGCAAACTAGAGATCTAACATCACATAGAATGATGTTGTTTTATCAAAGACTTTCAGCACCCAAAGAATAGCCTGCATTTACACAGGACAATGTCCAGCCTGACCACCAAAAGTCACCGCTCAACTCTAAATCGTGGAGTTGAGTTTAGTCGGCTACTTGTTTCTATAGTCGTTCCAACATATGATCCAACCTTACCAAAGTGCGATGTCAGTAAATATATATTTTACCTCCTGTAGGATACAAGCGATGGCTTTGGATTTGTCTAGCTGCTGGAGCGAAAGCACCTGATCGAACTTCCTGTCCTGACTCTCCAGACTACGACGAGAGGAGAGAGGAAGCAAGGTGGAAATGCGTTTCTAATCAGGAACCTCCTACAAAAATAAAGTGCTCAAAGAGAACTACACCAAACAATATCTCATTGATAAAGCATGTGGTGTGTGTGTGTGTGCGTGCTTTGGTTTTACTATCCTTATGGGGACCAGAAGTCCTCAAGGACAGTAAAACAAGAAAAATTCTGACTAGAATTTTGCTAGTCCCCACAAGGAAAAAAAGCTATTTTAAAGACTGGGGTTATGTTTAGGGTTAGGATTAGAATTAAGAGTTAGGGTTAAAATTAGGGTTAGGAAAATAGATTTTTGAAAGGGAATCAATTGTTTGGTCCCCACAAGGATAGTAAAACAAACGTGTGTGTCTGTCTGTGTGTGCTGACCTCCTGCAGGCCTCAGAGACCAGACTCTGTCTGCGTGAGTCACTGGCTTCCTGCATCAGACGCATAGAGCAGCTCTCTGACAACATCTTCTGCATGGCCACTGGAGAAAGAAAGAGACGAGAGAGAGAGGAGACAAAGGAAAAACAAAGATAAGACTTTGAGAGACCCCATTCCTTATGTTAACTGCAATCCGTTCAGAGGTTATAGCTTCAATCCACATTGCCCTCCTTCCAAACTTGCTCTGGACTTTTTCTTGGAGACTACATTTCCCATGCTCACCTGCTACCTCTCTCTTCCTGAGTGAGTTGGTCTCTTCTTGTGTGATGGCCGTCAGATGCTCCATCCGTATCCTGCACAGAATAATGGAAAGAAAGACATCTCACACTGCAACAATTCTTTTTCAGCAGTATTCCGTTTTAATATTTTTTTAAATTTTAATAAGTATTCTAGAAGGAAATTCTGGCCTGCAGCTTCCATTTGGCACTGTTCGTAAATAGTCTTTCTATTTGGAATATGAGTCAGATCGTTGAGTACCTCAGTCAGCGAAAGAGCTGTAATCTTTTTAGCTTCTAGGATCATAGATGGATTGCTCCAGTAAGGGTGGATCGATAAGAAAGGCTCTCTCCCACTTACCGGTCCTGCTCCAACTGTTGGAGAAACTCTGAACTCTTTCTTTGTCTGAAAAGACACACACAAAGACACAGTCAATCAGAGATGGGAGTTAAGCCTAGAGCGCTTGAGACCCACGCCCAGCCTCAAGACCCATGTTGCAGTCCAAATGGCACCCTATATAGTGCACTTCTCTTGGTCAAAAGTAGTACACTACATAGGGAATAGGGTGCCATTTGGATGCAGATCCTAGTGCCCAGCTGCCACATTAGTGAACCAAGGTACCCTGGCAATTGTGTGCTGTCACCACTATTTAGCCACAGAGCACTGACAAAAATAAGTATTGGGTAAAGTTTAGTACCAACAACATGGTCTTGTTTGAGACCATTAACTGAGACGGAGAGCCAGACTGCATTTATGTGGTCTCAAGACCAAGACCACAAGATCAAGATTAATGAAACATGTCAACAAATGTCATCATCCATTATTTTTAGAATATTGAACACGTCTCCTTTTTCTGCATCTCATTGTCCACTTTTATTACGAGTAAACCTGGCAAACGTGCGCACCCCCCTCCCCCTCCTCCTCGCTCTCTCTCGCTAGTCCTCACCGTTTGTTGTCCAGTAGCAGGTTGTTGATGCGGTTAGCGATGCCCGTCTCGGCCTGGCGGACCTTACCCAGAATCCTCTGCCTCTCAACCTCCTGGAACCTCTGCTGCACTGACACGCCTAGCTCCAGACGCTCCTGTTCCTGGAGAGGGGGAGAAGACATGACTACCTACCGCCGTTGTGCCCTTGAGCAAGGCACTTTACCCCGAAGTGCTGCTGTGTACTGTGACAGCAAAAATAAATTATATCTGGGGAAATGCACCCAATAAATCAATTATTGTATGTCAACTTTTAATAGGACAATGGAAGTCTGCTTTGAAAAAAAAAAAACATTATTAAACCCAACACGTTTCAGCAAATGCCTTCATCAAGGTATGACCTGTAGAGGGGAAGAGAAGTGCCGAGGAAGGGAGTAAAGGATTGGCCAGCTCAACTCAACATTCTCTGACATATAGTAATAGGGCAGTGATATTGAAACTTTTTCAGCAGGGAACCCATTTCTTCTGCTAGAGTTCTGGGGACCCCATTTTGTTTTCGAAATTATAGTTTCCGGATTCGACCATATTAATGACCAACGGCTAGTATTTCTGCGTGTTATTATTAAGTCTATGATTTGATATTTGATAGAGCAGTCTGATTGAGCGGTGGTAGGCAGCAGCAGGATCGTAAGCATTCATTCAAACAGCACTTTCGTGAGTTATGCCAGCAGCTCTTCGCTGTGCTTCAAGCATTGCGCTGTTTATGACCCAAGAATTTCTTGCGACTTCACCCCAAATCTAATGACACAATCTTAAAAATCGGTACAATTCGATTTTACGTCAACAAATAACATCTCTTATCAAAATGTAAAGAAAACAATAAATACATTTACTCAATAAACAGTGCCTTCGGAAAGTATTCAGACCCCTTAACTTTTTCCACATTTTGTCAGGTTACAGCCTTATCATAAAATGTATTAGTTTACCCCCCCCCCCTCATCAATCTACACACAATACCCTATAATGTCAAAGCAAAAACTGGTTTAGACATTTTTGCTAATTTATGAACTGCAATATCAAACTTACATAAGTATTCAGACACAACAGTACTTTGTTGAAGCACCTTTGGTAGCGATTACAGTCTTGAGTCTTCTTGGGTATGACACTACAAGCTTGGCACACCTGTATTTGGGGACTTTCTTCCATTCTTCTCTGCAGATCTTCTCAAGCTCCGTCAGTTTGGATGGAGAGCATTGCTGCACAGCTATTTTCAGGTCTCTCTAGAGATGTTCGATCGCGTTCAAGTCCGGGCTCTGGCTGGGCCACTCAAGGACATTCAGAGACTTGTCCTGAAGACACTCCTGCATTGTCTTGGTTGTGTGCTTAAGGTCATTGTCCTGTTGGAAGTTGAACCTTCGCAACCAGTCCGAGGTCCTGAGTGCTCTGGAGCAGGTTTTCATCAAGGATCTCCCTGTAATTTGCTCCGTTCATCTTTGCCTCGATCCTGACTAGTCTCCAGTCCTTGCCGCTGAAAAACATCCCCACAACATGATGCTGCCACCACCATGCTTCACCATAGGAATGGTACCAGGTTTCCTCCAGACGTGATGCTTGGCATTCAGGCCAAAGAGTTCATTCTTGGTTTCATCAGACCAGAGAATCTTGTTTCTCATGGTCTGAGAGTCTTTAGGTTCCTTTTGGCAAACTCCAAGCGGGCTGTCATGTGCCTTTTACTGAGGAGTGGCTTCTGTCTGGCCACTCTACCATAAAGGCCTGATTGGTGGAGTGCTGCAAAGATGGGAGTCCTTCTGGAGGGTTCTCTCATTTCCACAGATTAACTCTGGAGCTCTGTCAGAGAATGCTCAGTTTGGCCGGGCGGCCAGCTCTAGGAAGTCTTGGTGGTTCCAAACATGTTCCATTTAAGAATGATGGAGGCCAATGTGCTCTTGGGAACCTTCAATGCTGCAGAATTTTTTTTGCTACCCTTCCCCAGATCTGTGCCTGGACACAAACAAACAATGCTACCTAATATAATGTTTACATACCCTACATTATTCATCTCATATGTATACGTATATACTGTACTCTATATCATCTACTGCATCTTAATGTAATACATGTATCACTAGCCACTTTACCTATGCCACTTTGTTTACATACTCATCTCATATGTATATACTGCACTCAATACCATCTACTGTATCTTGCCTATGCCGCTCTGTACCATCACTCATTCATATATCTTTATGTACATATTCTTTATCCCCTTACACTTTTGTCTATAAGGTAGTAGTTTTGGAATTGTTAGCTAGATTACTTGTTGGTTATTACTGCATTGTAGGAACTAGAAGCACAAGCATTTCGCATTAACATCTGCTAACCATGTGTATGTGACAAATAAAATTAGATTTGATTTGATTTGAATCCTGTCTCGGAGCTCTACGGACAATTCCTTTGACCTCATGGCTTGGTTTTTGCTCTGACATGCACTGTCAACTGTGGGACCTTATATAGACAGATGTGTGCCTTTCCAAATCATGTCCAATCAACTGAATTTACCACAAGTGGATTCCAATCAAGTCGTAGAAACATCTCAAGGATGATCAATGGAAACAGAATGCACCTGAGCTGAATTTTGAGTCTCATAGCAAAGGGTCTGAATACCACATGATCACCACATTCTTTTGGAGAGATTGGAAACCCAAATTGGTCTACACGGACATGTTCTGGCCTGGTTCAGATCTTATCTGTCGGAAAGATATCAGTTTGTCTCTGTGAATGATTTGTCCTCTGACAAATCAACTGTAAATTTCGGTGTTCCTCAAGGTTCCGTTTTAGGACCACTATTGTTTTCACTATACATTTTACCTCTTGGGGATGTTATTCGAAAACATAATGTTAACTTTCACTGCTATGCGGATGACACACAGCTGTACATTTCAATGAAACATGGTGAAGCCCCAAAATTGCCCTCGCTAGAAGCATGTGTTTCAGACATAAGGAAGTGGATGGCTGCAAACTTTCTACTATTAAACTCGGACAAAACAGAGATGCTTGTTCTAGGTCCCAAGAAACAAAGAGATCTTCTGTTGAATCTGACAATTAATCTTAATGGCTGTACAGTCGTCTCAAATAAAACTGTGAAGGACCTCGGCGTTACTCTGGACCCTGATCTCTCTTTTGAAGAACATATCAAGACCATTTCGAGGACAGCTTTTTTCCATCTACGTAATATTGCAAAAATCAGAAACTTTCTGTCCAAAAATTATGCAGAAAAATTAATCCATGCTTTTGTCACTTCTAGGTTAGACTACTGCAATGCTCTACTTTCCGGCTACCCGGATAAAGCACTAAATAAACTTCAGTTAGTGCTAAATACGGCTGCTAGAATCCTGACTAGAACCAAAAAATTGTATCATATTACTCCAGTGCTAGCCTCTCTACACTGGCTTCCTGTCAAAGCAAGGGCTGATTTTAAGGTTTTACTGCTAACCTACAAAGCATTACATGGGCTTGCTCCTACCTATCTCTCTGATTTGGTCCTGCCGTACATACCTACACGTACGCTACGGTCACAAGACGCAGGCCTCCTAATTGTCCCTAGAATTTCTAAGCAAACAGCTGGAGGCAGGGCTTTCTCCTTTTGAGCTCCATTTTTATGGAACGGTCTGCCTACCCATGTCAGAGAAGCAAACTCGGTCTCAACCTTTAAGTCTTTACTGAAGACTCATCTCTTCAGTGGGTCATATGATTGAGTGTAGTCTGGCCCAGGAGTGGGAGGGTGAACGGAAAGGCTCTGGAGCAACGAACCGCCCTTGCTGTCTCTGCCTGGCCGGTTCCCCTCTTTCCACTGGGATTCTCTGCCTCTAACCCTATTACAGGGGCTGAGTCACTGGCTTACTGGGGCTCTCTCATGCTGTCCCTGCAGGGGGTGCGTCACCTGAGTGGGTTGATTCACTGTTGTGGTCATCCTGTCTGGGTTGGCGCCCCCCCCACTTGGGCTGTGCCGTGGCGGAGATCTTTGTGGGCTATACTCAGCCTTGTCTCAGGATGGTAAGTTGGTGGTTGAAGATATCCCTCTAGTGGTGTGGGGGCTGTGCTTTGGCAAAGTGGGTGGGGTTATATCCTTCCTGTTTGGCCCTGTCCGGGGTGTCCTCGGATGGGGCCACAGTGTCTCCTGTCCCCTCCAGTCTCAGCCTCCAGTATTTATGCTGCAGTAGTTTGTGTCGGGGGCTAGGGTCAGTTTGTTATATCTGGAGTACTTCTCCTGTCCTAATTCGGTGTCCTGTGTGAATCTAATTGTGCGTTCTCTAATTATCTCCTTCTTTCTTTCTCTCTCTCGGAGGACCTGAGCCCTAGGACCATGCCCCAGGACTACCTGACATGATGACTCCTTGCTGTCCCCAGTCCACCTGGCCATGCTGCTGCTCCAGTTTCAACTGTTCTGCCTTACTATTATTCGACCATGCTGGTCATTTATGAACATTTGAACATCTTGGCCATGTTCTGTCATAATCTCCACCCGGCACAGCCAGAAGAGGACGGGCCACCCCACATATGCTCTCTCTAATTCTCTCTTTCTTTCTTTCTCTCTCTCGGAGGACCTGAGCCCTAGGACCGTGCCCCAGGACTACCTGACATGACGACTCCTTGCTGTCCCCCGGTCCACTTGACTGTGCTGCTGCTCCAGTTTCAACTGTTCTGCCTTGTTATTATTCGACCATGCTGGTCATTTATGAACATTTGAACATCTTGGCCATGTTCTGTTATAATCTCCACCCGGCACAGCCAGAAGAGGACTGGCCACCCCACATAGCCTGGTTCCTCTCTAGGTTTCTT
This sequence comes from Oncorhynchus keta, assembly GCF_023373465.1. Taxonomy (NCBI): domain Eukaryota; kingdom Metazoa; phylum Chordata; class Actinopteri; order Salmoniformes; family Salmonidae; genus Oncorhynchus; species Oncorhynchus keta. Next base: position 14,950,391 of record NC_068429.1, read on the forward strand.
CCTAGGTTTTGGCCTTTCTAGGGAGTTTTTCCTAGCCACCGTGCTTCTACACCTGCATTGCTTGCTGTTTGGGGTTTTAGGCTGGGTTTCTGTACAGCACTTTGAGATATCAGCTGATGTACGAAGGGCTATATAAATAAATTGGATTTGATTTGATTTGAATACTTATTAAAAATAAAAAACAGAAATACCTTATTTACATATATTTGCAAACCCTTCTAAAAACCTGTTTTCGCTTTGTCTTTATGGGGTATTGTGTGTAGATTGATGAAGAAAGTTTTATTTAATCCATTTCAGAATAAGGTTATAATGAAAAACAATGTGGGAAATGTCAAGGGGTCCGAATACTTTCCGAAGGCACTGTATATCTATATATTGTTGTGCCACACCATTAGGGGTCAAGACCCCGGCTCTGAATAACACTGTAGTAAGGCATATGTAGTCTTATACTAAATGAAGTTCTAATGAAGGTTGCCACTGAACGCTAAAGACTATTATGGGCTTTCCAAGGGTCTTTACAATGACAGTGATGGTTGCTATATTAGAGATTGTGTGTCTGTGTGGTGCATGTGTGTGTGTGAGCCCAGCAGTCACCTGTCTGACAGACAGCAGGATGTTCTCCTTGTGGGAGTTGTTCATAAGGATGAGCTGGTGATGCTCCTTCTGCTTCTTTTCCAGCTGACGCTCAAATGCCAGTTTCTCCTGGTGCTTCTGCTCCTGTGTGTGTGTGAGAGACAAAGAAAGAAAGTGATAGAGACTGTCATTAACTCTGAGTCACCAGCCATTGAGTGTCGATAAAATATGATTAAAAAGTCTCCTATAGTACCTTTCTCTTCTCAAAGTCATTGAACTTACTCTGCAAATGGAGACAGGGAAACAAGCAGTGTAATCAGTCAGACAGTTATGACAATAATCAAATAAATCATTACATTGAGATTGTCATGGTGTGTGGGTCCATCTCATGGTGTGTGTACATGCTTTCATATGTGCGTGTTTGTAAAAGAATGAAAGAGAGAGCTCCTTCATTGCTCTGTGAAAGGTTGGTGTATGTTCCTCTCTAAAAATGGCCCTTGCTGCTCCACAGAACTAAGATGGTTGCAAGGTGACAGCCCAGGCCAGCATTCACCTGCCAGGCCCCCTCCAGGCTGTCCACATCGTCCGGGCTCTGCTTCCCTGAGTCACTCTCTAGCACGGGCAGCAGGAACTGAGACGAGGGGCAGTACTCCTCCCCCAGCTCTGTCAAAACACACACACACAGACAGACAGATGAGACAAAGTGTGTAAATGAGTGGGTAGAAGTGAGAGTATTGACTGAATTTCCTCTTGCCTGACTAGGGACTTGCTTATATTTATGTCATATTCTGTTGCCATTTTCTTGGAAACTGAGCAAGTTTGTTTGGGGTGTCTGAATCAGAAGTCCTGAAATTATGGAATAACTGCACTGTTTTATAGTACAGTAGGGACCACATGTCTACATTGCAATTCCACCAAAATTGTCTGAGTAACACTATACTAATAGTACTTTTCTAACTCACCAGTGCAGAGGAACCGTTGGATGTCCTCAGTCCCCGTGGTGCACACCGAGGCAGGGGGGTAGGACATGAGAGCAGCGTCCAGGGTCAGGCTCTGGTGTGAGAAAACACAGACCGGTTGTTAACAGCATACAGAATGTAAATGAGTGTTATTACAAATAGAGGTCGACCGATTAATCGGAATGGCCGATTAATTAGGGCCAATTTCAAGTTTTCAAAACAATCGGAAATCTGTATTTTTGGACACCGATTTGGTCAGATTTTTTTTTTTTTAATTTTACACCTTTATTTAACTAGGCATGTCAGTTAAAGAACACATTCTTATTTTCAATGACGGCCTAGGAGCGGTGGGTTAACTGCCTTGTTCAGGGGCAGAACAACAGATTTTTACCTTGTCAGCTCGGGGATTCAATCTTGCAACCTTACAGTTAACTAGTTAAACGCTATAACCACCTGCCTCTCATTGCACTCCACGAGGAGCCTGCCTGTTACACGAATGCAGTAAGAAGCCAAAGTAAGTTGCTAGCTAGCATTAAACTTATCTTGTAAAAATCAATCAAACATAATCACTAGTTAACTACACATGGTTGATGATATTACTAGTTTATCTAGCGCGTCCTGCGTTGCATATAAACGATGCGGTGCGCATTCCCGAAAAAGGACTGTCGTTGCTCCAACGTGTACCTAACCATAAACATCAATGCCTTTCTTAAAATCAATACATAGAAGTATATATTTTTAAACCTGCATATTGAGTTAATATTGCCTGCTAACATTAATTTCTTTTAACTAGGTGAATTGTGTCACTTCTCTTGCAACAGAGTCAGGGTATATTCAGCCGTTTGGGCTGCCTGGCCCGTTGCGAACTGTGTGAAGACTATTTCTTCCTAACAAAGACAGCCAACTTTGCCAAACGGGGGATGATTTAACAACAGCACATTTGAGAAAAAAAGCACAATTGTTGCACGACTGTACCTAACCATAAACACCAATGCCTTTCTTAAAATCAATAAACAGAAGTATATATTTTTAAACCTGCATATTTGGCTAAAAGAAATCCAGGTTAGCAGGCAATATTAACCAGGTGAAATTGTGTCACTTCTCTTGCGTTCATTGCACACAGAGTCAGGGTATATGCAACAGTTTGGGCCGCCTGGCTCGTTGCAAACTAATTTGCCAGAATTTTACGTAATTATGACATAACATTGAAGGTTGTACAATGTAACAGCAATATTTAGACTTAGGGATGCCACCCGTTAGATAAAATACGGAACGGTTCCGTATTTCACTGAAATAATAAAAGTTTTGTTTTCGAAATGATAGTTTCCGGATTCGACCATATTAATGACCAAAGGCTAGTATTTCTGTGTGTTATTATTAAGTCTATGATTTGATATTTGATAGAGCAGTCTGATTGAGCGGTGGTAGGCAGCAGCAGGCTCGTAAGCATTCATTCAAACAGCACTTTCGTGAGTTATGCCAGCAGCTCTTCGCTGTGCTTCAAGCATTGCGCTGTTTATGACTTCAAGCCTATCAACTCCCGATATTAGGCTGGTGTAACCGATGTGAAATGGCTAGCTAGTTAGCGGGGTGCGCGCTAATAGCGTTTCAAACGTCACTCGCTCTGAGACTTGGAGTAGTTGTTCCCCTTGGCTGTTGTCAATGTGTTCCTGGTTCGAACCCAGGTAGGGGCGAGGAGAGGGACGGAAGCTATACTGTTACACTGGCAATACTAAAGTCCCTATAAGAACATCCAATAGTCAAAGGTATATCAAATACAAAATGGTAGAGAGAGAAATAGTCCTATAAATACTTTATTAACTACAACCTAAAACCTCTTACCTTGGACTATTGAAGTCTCATGTTAAAAGGAACCACCAGCTTTCATATGTTCTCATGTTCTGAGCAAGGAACTTAAACATTAGCTTTTTTACATGGCACATATTGCACTTTTACTTTCTTCTCCAACACTTTGTTTTTGCATTATTTAAACCAAATTGAACATATTTTATTATTTACTTGAGGCTAAATTGATTTTATTGATGTGTTAAAATAAGTGTTCATTCAGTATTGTTGTAATTGTCATTATTACAACAACAAAAAATGTTTTTAAATCGGCCGATTAATCGGTATCGGCTTTTTTTTTGGGTCGTCCAATACTCGGTATCGACGTTGAAAAAAATCATACTCGGTCGACCTATAATTACAATTAAGCAACATTCCTTCAGGCAATGTACGAGTACACACACACACCTCTAGAGTGCGTGCCAGAGCCAGTTCCCGGGGTAACTCCCTCACACTGTTCTCACTCAGGTCAAGTGTGCGCAGGCTGCTCATACGGCCCACAGAGGTAGGCAGCTGACTTAGACAATTACCTATGGAGGAAGATAAAGTACTTTACAAACACAATGCCATACCGACAGACACATACACCAACAAATCCATATCCTATTCAAACTAAGTCAAAATCCATTCATCCTTTTCCTGAATAAAATATACTTCCTAAGTTGGCTTCCCCTGGAAGGCTACCCCATTCAGACCAAAGGTAAACAAACCTTTCACATTGAGGGTCTGCAGAAGTCTGAGATTCCCAATGGAGTCCGGCAGGGCCTTGATCTGGTTATTTTCTATATTCAGCACCTAAGTGGAGGATTCAAAATGGCAGCGGGTGAGCATCCATTTAGGTACAGTATGTTTCCAATGATATCCTTCTGTTATTAAAGCTAGAATCCTTAATGGCTACATCCATTTTTGGACTTAAATATTAATGATATATACTCATTGATTCTTAAAGAATAACTTCTAAATGCCTCATTAGTTTAGTTCAACTGTTGTACCCCATCGGAACACAAAATATAAGCTTGTTTAACTCCAATGTTTGTAAGCAACGTAAATGTAAACAAACACTGAATAGCCTCAAATGATGGTTAAAACTATACATTTGCATCCATAGCTCTGTCTATGACTGTGAGAGTGGTTACATTTGCATCACTCAGCTTTTTAGCAAAACAGGGGATGGGAGCACAATTTCTTAATGTTTCAGTTAAGGATTCTAGCTTGAAAGGCTATTATATGTATGATGATCTGACCTGCAGTGATGCCAGTTGCCCTATATCGTCAGGGAGGGCGGTCAGCATGTTCTCGTGCAAATCCAACACCTATGAGAAATGGACAGGGAGAGCGGGAAGGGTAAGGATGTACCTCGTTGGAAGGAGTCATCCGATTTAATGTTTGCTGAATCATGCAGGTAATTATGGTTAAGTCATTGACTAACTAACCCCTTATGCTTATTAGGTTAAACACAACTCATCAAACGTAAATCGAGTCAACAAAAAAATACTAGTTCCTTCAACTCGTAATATCACTAAATGTACATAGTGATCAACTAATAACAGGTATTCATTTTGAAAAAGACTGAATGGAATTTCTAATGATTGTTTTTTTTCCAATGAAATGACTGTATAGTCGTGTTTGATTTGTCCTTTGTGCTCATCTAGTACAGTACATGTCTTGCCCTATCTAATACTACTAGTGTCTAATGTAATGCTTCCATTGTCCATACCTCGCATCTTTAGTGATGTTTTTGTGGTGTTTTTGTCCTGTGCAATGTGCAGTGTCCTATGCAATGCTTAGGCCTACTGTGTCCTATACAGGCTAGGTAATGCCTACTGTGTCCTATACAGGCTAGGTAATGCCTACTTTGTCCAATGCAATGTGTTGTCTTCAAACCTTTAGTGTGACCAGAAAGTTGATGCAACAGCCTTTGGGCACCATGGACTTCAGTTGGTTTCCATGGAGAATGAAGACCTTGGTAGATCAAAGAGTCACACAGGGATGTTATTGGCTTACCAGTGTTCTAAAGAGCAACATTTCTGCACTTTGTAACCTACAAGCTTGAGATAAGGTCAATTCCATTCAGTAAATTCAGAAAGTGATATTAAATTAAATTCATCAAGTTCCTTTATCGACCCAGACTTCCACATATAATTGGTAGTCTTACCTTCTTCTGTAGCACCTTGCATATGGAGAACGCACTGGTTGGAACCTGAGCAGAGGGGACACCAGACATATTTTCCTCTTCATGTCAACAAGATGATCAATGTTTTTTAATAGCTACATGATGCTGATAGTACTGCTGTCACTTTAGAGATTAGATTTTACTTTGAAGAACTTGGTATACTTAAAGGCACACGTGGAAGTTTTAGTGTTGACTAGACTACAAGATAGCCACAAAAAAGATTCTTACATTCTCCTGTCCTCCATTTACAACATGACTTGAGCGTTAATTTATCATTAATACCTGCTATACTACACATCAATGCAAATTTGTAGACCTACATCACACTTACCTCTGTGAGCTCACAAGTGGAGATGTCCAGAATGTCACCAGCCCCTACTTCTTTAGACTGCCAAAACAAAGAAGATGTCAATGCAAGACCTGATCATAGATCAGCACTCCTACTGTGAGACACTTTGTAAATTCAGGCCCTGGTGACCCAGGTCGGAATCAGACCCTGTCAAGAGGGGGAGCATGGAAACCAAAAGTGCTGCTGACTTCAATACCCGGATTACTCACATACACAGAGAGATAAAGCTCCTTACCAGGCACAGTTGATGCTCCAGACGCTTCTTGGAGTCCTCACTGGGCTTCCTCTTTCTGAAGAACAGAGGCATCCTGATGCCTGTCTGTCCTTCTGCCAGTCTGTCTGTCTATATATCGGTCTGTCTGTATGAGGCTGAATTTGTGCCCCCTCCTCTCGAGTATTGAACTCCGAGCAGAGGGCAGATGGCTTGAGGTTTGAAATTACCAGTGTGGAGAAATCAGTCTCACCAATACTGTAGAACAGAAAAATACATTGTTAAGGTTCACATAACCCGTTTTCAGCTTACTCTCGTTTAGGAGTTATTGTCAATACATATGTTAGGCCTAAGAACATAATAAAGACACAGAAACACACAAACCAACAAAATCACAAAAAATGTGATGTTGCCAAAATACGCTACTGTATCAACAAAGCATTACAGTTGTCGTATCTAAAGGGTAGAAGGACTTCTAACTAGCTAGTTTAACCAGCTGAATGCCTCTATATGGTATAGCTAGCTAATTTAGCTAGCAACAATCCGGTTGACAGAGCAAATTCTTCTAATGATGTATGCTAGCTACTTAAAGTAAGCTAGCCTTAGCTAGCTAACAAGTTACAACAGTTTTCTAATGTATGATTTAACTGGCTAACTAACGTTAGCTTTCGGCTTAGTAATTTTGGACAAACCTTTAACTAGAAACGACTAGTTTTGGGATAAATCCGAATTGGAGTCTGAATATAACGTTGAGTACGCAGGTCAATATTCCGATAGAGACATAGTTTGCTGTTTTTATTTGATGGTTATTCTGTGTCTGTTTTTGTTTAGTGTTCCCGTTGTCAAAATGAGTTCTGCCCAATGGGCGGATTCGATTCTGCTGAACCGCTGGGCACCGGGCATAGGCTGGTCACGTTACCGGGCCAAAACGGGGAGATGCGCGCCCCTCTCAAATCGAACAGTAATCTGCATCGCTCCGTCATTTTGGCAATATGGTGCATCGTCCAGAAACATACATCTCTTTTACATTAAATACATTTTTGAACTGTCTAACTATTTTTCATTGGGAAGGCATATAAGCGTTTTGGGAAAACACAGAATAATAGTAATTAAGTCATTTTTGTTTTGAGCCGACATCGCAGCACTCCCAATCACGACCGGTTGTGATACAGCCTGGATTCGAACCAGGGTGTCTGTAGTGATGCCTCAAGCACTGAGATGCAGTGCCACGCGGTCTAAGAGCCCACACAGAAGCCAGACCAATCCTTCAGAAGTCCCTATGCCACTGAAATTGACATATTAAATGGTAAGGGTTACAAATCGGATTAATTATCATAAGGGCAAAGATTTGTATAACTAAACCAAGATAGACCACAGCCCGTCGTTTCAAATTGGAACAAATAGTGAGCAAAACAAGCAAGGAGGTGGGCAGAGCCTAGCGACAACCTATTGGCATGTTCTAGTAAACATATTTCTATGTGCATATTTCCGTTAGGGAACGTATACTATGTGAAGTGCGCGTGTGCAATAACACAATTCGACTTGTCACTCCTAAATAACACCATTTTGTAAAACTTTGGCAAAGGGTAAATTCAACAAAACATAGTCCACTCTGTGGATAACATATTTTAGTTTTGGGAACAGAAAATTGTATTGAGATCAAATGTTTCGTCGATGAGAAAATGTGCATAATGTCGTCCAAAATCCATCTCGTTCCATCTTCTCCCACTGCCGACCACTAGGCTTTCTTGGTAGTGAGTGGAAACACCTTCTTCTTCTATGAGGTTTAACGGCGGTTGGCACCAAATTTATTGCATTACCGCCACCTACTCGACTGGAGCAGTATTGCCAATTTAGAGGCAGGTTGATTTGTTGCTAAAAGTTGCTAAATGACGTTATGATGTCATTGCGTGATAACGTAAAACTGCGTCATTACGTAGAATACACAATAACGTTACTCAAATTGACTGGCCAATACAGCGAAAAATATGATTTGACATTTGTTCAGGTACAGACTCCCACTATTTTCCGTTCTTCTGGCTGTACAATTTTGCTTGAGACGTGTTGATTGATGTTGTAAATTCTGTTCAAGATCAAACATACGTGACCAACTATATTCATTGGCTTAGGCTCGTCGAACCTGTTCTCCCAGGTGGCCTGCTGCCGCCGCCTGCTGCTCACAATACACTTTTGCAGCCAGGCACGTGTGTTGTGACTGAGTGTGTGACAGAAAATCGTTTTTGTGTCATTTAGAGGGAAAATGCGTGCATTTTAACATTTGAGTCACTTTTCAAACGTTGCTAAATGTTCAAAAAAAATGTATGTAGCTAAATCTGTTGCTAGGTACTGTTTGAAAAAAAAGTTGCCAGGTAGTCTGAAAAGTGGCTAAATCTAGCAACAAAATTGCTAAATTGGCATCACTGGACTGGAGTACAACTCCCTTATACTTTGCTTGAAAAAAACATGTACTAAATAAATATCTTTCCATCTAACACTACACTCATTTCTAAATTATACAAATTAAAATTAACACCACCCTACTCCACTAATTACATGTATTTATTCCCCACCTCATGCCATCATCCTGAAAGGATGAGACATCACCACCTTAACACACCCCGTAACTCTTCTGACGTCAAGTCTCGCACACCCAAATCTCTCTGCAGCTGCCGCCACAACCTCCATTTTCTGCTGAAGTCCCATCCCTACGGTACAGTTGAGTGGAAACGCCAAGCCGATGCTTCACATTTATACATCCGGTGAAATATCTGGCTCATTATTCAGTCTGTGGTATGGGTAAGAGTATTTCATTTTTATTAACAATAAATCAATACAGAGAGTACATAAGGGAACACAAGTATATATAGATTATATACAATGGACAATTGAGCTAGGGGGTACAATATCACATTACACAAGGACCTTAAGGGACATACAGTGCCTTGCGAAAGTATTCGGCCCCATTTAACTTTGCAACCTTTTGCCACATTTCAGGCTACAAACATAAACATATAAAACATTTTTTTTGTGAAGAATCAACAACAAGTGGGACACAATCATGAAGTGGAACGACATTTATTGGATATTTCAAACTTTTTTAACAAATCAAAAACTGAAAAATTGGGCGTTATTCAGCCCCCTTAAGTTAATACTTTGTAGCACCACCTTTTGCTGCGATTAAGTCGCTTGGGTTATGTCTCTATCAGTTTTGCACATCGAGAGACTGAATTTTTTTCCCATTCCTCCTTGCAAAACAGCTCGAGCTCAGTGAGGTTGGATGGAGAGCATTTGTGAACAGCAGTTTTCAGTTCTTTCCACAGATTCTCGATTGGATTCAGGTCTGGACTTTGACTTGGCCATTCTAACACCTGGATATGTTTATTTTTGAACCATTCCATTGTAGATTTTGCTTTATGTTTTGGATCATTGTCTTGTTGGAAGACAAATCTCCATCCCACTCTCAGGTCTTTTGCAGACTCCATCAGGTTTTCTTCCAGAATGGTCCTGTATTTGGCTCCATCCATCTTCCCATCAATTTTAACCTTCCCTGTCCCTGCTGAAGAAAAGCAGGCCCAAACCATGATGCTGCCACCACCATGTTTGACAGTGGGGATGGTATGTTCAGGGTGATGAGCTGTGTTGCTTTTACGCCAAACATAACGTTTTGCATTGTTGCCAAAAAGTTCAATTTTGGTTTCATCTGACCAGAGCACCTTCTTCCACATGTTTGGTGTGTCTCCCAGGTGGCTTGTGGCAAACTTTAAACAACACTTTTCATGGATATCTTTAAGAAATGGCTTTCTTCTTGCCACTCTTCCATAAAGGCCAGATTTGTGCAATATAAGACTGATTGTTGTCCTATGGACAGAGTCTCCCACCTTAGCTGTAGATCTCTGCAGTTCATCCAGAGTGATCATGGGCCTCTTGGCTGCATCTCTGATCAGTCTTCTCCTTGTATGAGCTGAAAGTTCAGAGGGACGGCCAGGTCTTGGTAGATTTGCAGTGGTCTGATACTCCTTCCATTTCAATATTATTGCTTGCACAGTGCTCCTTGGGATGTTTAAAGCTTGGGAAATCTTTTTGTATCCAAATCCGGCTTTAAACTTCTTCACAACAGTATCTGTGACCTGCCTGGTGTGTTCCTTGTTCTTCATGATGCTCTCTGCGCTTTTAACGGACCTCTGAGACTATCACAGTGCAGGTGCATTCATACGGAGACTTGATTACACACAGGTGGATTATATTTATCATCATTAGTCATTTAGGTCAACATTGGATCATTCAGAGATCCTCACTGAACTTCTGGAGAGAGTTTGCTGCACTGAAAGTAAAGGGGCTGAATAATTTTGCACGCCCAATTTTTCAGTTTTTGATTTGTTATATCTTTTATATCTTTATGTTTCAAGGGGGCCGAATACTTTCGCAAGGCACTGTACATACTCTTATAACTTAATACTCTCTTTTTTGTTAAGAGTATTTCATTGTCTTAAAATACAGTTCAATTTATTTTTGTAGGGTAAGAAAATGTGTTTTTTTGTTTGTAAATTTACATTTGTGAATATGAAATTTGGCCAAAATAATTAATTACATAAAAATGTTTCAGCTTATTCCTATCGTAGGTAAAGAATCCAAGCAGTACATCTCTCCACAATCGTGTTAAATAAACCTTCATAAAATTGTTCAATTATAAATCTACTGATGTCTTGCCAGTTTTATTACATGAATAAAATGCAACACTGTTTCTGGGTGGTCATTACAAAAGGAGCAATTTCAGTTTATGTTTTCCTTAAACTTCTTCATATAGTGGTTGGCAGGATAATATTTATGAATCGTTTTAAAGGAAACTTCCTTAATTTTGTTAAGTAGGTATGTGTTTGGCAACATCCAAACTTTAACCGATTTTATCAATAAATCATTCCAATAAGGCATGACATAAGGTATAGATAAAACATCCCGCTGAAACAAGGTTTGTATTGCTCTGTTGTTGAATGGACCAAAAGAGAAACAAATCCTTCCTACTGATGAGTCAATAGGGTCAATAGAAGGTAGGCTCTGAGGGTCAGGTCTTGACACGTTCCTGAATAATAGAGCAACACCTGAGGGAATGGCATCTAAAACAATTGCTAAAATCTTTAGGTGTTACAGGGACCTTGTAAAGTGATAAGAATTCCATTCCTTATAACTGAGTAAAAGACACTGCATTTACCAGTTGGTTCACCAATAGGATATTATTTCGGAACCAATATTCTAAAAACAAAGTATTTTTATACAATATTCCCCGATTATTCCATATATAATATCTGTGTCGGGAAAATTGTGTTTATAAATGTTAGGGGTGCGTAACTGGTGGCAGGAACGTCAGATGCAGGAGAGCAGAACTAGGTAATAGCCGGGGCAGTTTAATTCCAAAACCAACGGCATCAAGAAAATAACAACTTGGGTACAAAAAACGCTGTGCACCAGTCAACATGTGCACAAGCACTTACAAACAAACTATACCACACAAAGACATGGGGGGAACAGAGGATGAAATACACAACACGTAATGAGGGAATGAAAACCAAGACAAAACAAATGGAAAATGAAAAATGGATCGGCGATGGCTAGAAGACCGGTGACGCCGAACACCGCTTGAACAAGGAGAGGAATCGACTTCGGTAGAAGTCGTGACAATAAATTAAGGACCATGACAAGAAAACCTGCCGATGAAAAGCAGAAAGTTTCACTGGAACTTTGTCAATATTATAATTGCAAAACAACATGAAGTTAAGGCCACCAAAAGTAGAGAAGACATGATGAGGAATAAAATTCCAGATAGAAGTGGGTCTTCTTAGGAATTGTTTTATCCAATTGATCTTAAAAGTATTATTTAAAGTAGTAAAGTCCAGAAAATTCAGCCCAACATTCTCATAAGTGTTCATTACAACAGTTTTCCTAATGTAATGGGTATGTTTTCTCCTCAGAAAGTTGAAAAGCATCTGGTCTATCTCCTTGCTTATTTTACTGTCAAGATATAAAGATAGAGCGCCATATGTTAGTCTAGAGATACCTTCAGCCTGGGTTATTACCTTTTAAAGATAAGTCCCTCTGTAGCCATTGATTTAGCTTCTTCTGGGTTTTTTTAATAAGAGGGTTAACATTTAGTAAGCCTCTAGACTTCTGATCCTTTGTAATGGTTATGCCTAAATATGTAAGTTCTTATTTGACTGGAAACCATAATATGAAGGTGTCACACAATCTTTGACAGCCATGAGTTCACATTTATTAATGTTAAGATATAGACCAGACGCTTTGGAAAAGGATTGTATATCACATTGATCGATATGGGAATTTGGTTAGCATCTTTCAGAAAAAAAATCCCCAAAGCCAAGTCTCTCAAGGGAGTGGAAGAGGAACTGATTCTCCACTGTGTCAAATGCTTTATAAAAATCTACAAAAATAATAGGAAGCTATCCTCAGTTATTAGGTCTGAGTAGTCAAGTATGTCTAATACTAGTCTGACATTGTTAGAAATATGTCTGTTCCTCATAAATCCAGAATGTGTTTCATCAATGATTGCATCCAGGACTTCTCAGCCAGCAGTAAGAGTAAATGCATGGTTTAGGTTAGAGACGTCCCAAGGATTCCGGATAGTACTGACCAATGGGTGATTGTTGTCTAAACGGGTGCTTTTAAAAAATATATATATATATATATATTTTTTTATTAATATCAAATCAATACATAAAGCACATGAGGGAACACAAGCATACATAGATTACAAACAATAGACAATCGAGCTAGGGGGTACAATATCACATTACAATTACACAAGGACCTTAAGGGACATGCATATACTTACAATTCTAACAGCTTTTTTGTTAGTAGAGCATTTAACCGTCTTAACGGTCAGAGCACCCTACCCTGTGCTCTGACCTCTTTCTCCCCTCTCTCTCCAGATGAAATCTCGCGTCTTGTGACGGCCGGCCGCCCAACAACCTGCCCGCTTGACCCTATCCCCTCCTCTCTTCTCCAGACCATTTCCGGGCTACGTCCCTTCCGTCTTCAAGAGAGCGAGAGTTGCACCCCTTCTGAAAAAACCTACACTCGATCCCTCCGATGTCAATAACTACAGACCAGTATCCCTTCTTTCTTTTCTCTCCAAAACTCTTGAACGTGCCGTCCTTGGCCAGCTCTCCCGCTATCTCTCTCTGAATGACCTTCTTGATCCAAATCAGTCAGGTTTCAAGACTAGTCATTCAACTGAGACTGCTCTTCTCTGTATCACGGAGGCGCTCCGCACTGCTAAAGCTAACTCTCTCTCCTCTGCTCTCATCCTTCTAGACCTATCGGCTGCCTTCGATACTGTGAACCATCAGATCCTGCTCTCCACCCTCTCCGAGTTGGACATCTCCGGCGCGGCCCACGCTTGGATTGCGTCCTACCTGACAGGTCGCTCCTACCAGGTGGCGTGGCGAGAATCTGTCTCCTCACCACGCGCTCTCACCACTGGTGTCCCCAGGGCTCTGTTCTAGGCCCTCTCCTATTCTCGCTATACACCAAGTCACTTGGCTCTGTCATAACCTCACATGGTCTCTCCTATCATTGCTATGCAGACGACACACAATTAATCTTCTCCTTTCCCCTTCTGATGACCAGGTGGCGAATCGCATCTCTGCATGTCTGGCAGACATATCAGTGTGGATGACGGATCACCACCTCAAGCTGAACCTCGGCAAGACGGAGCTGCTCTTCCTCCCGGGGAAGGACTGCCCGTTCCATGATCTCGCCATCACGGTTGACAACTCCATTGTGTCCTCCTCCCAGAGCGCTAAGAACCTTGGCGTGATCCTGGACAACACCCTGTCGTTCTCAACTAACATCAAGGCGTGGTGGCCCGTTCCTGTAGGTTCATGCTCTACAACATCCGGAGAGTACGACCCTGCCTCACACAGGAAGCGGCGCAGGTCCTAATCCAGGCACTTGTCATCTCCCGTCTGGATTACTGCAACTCGCTGTTGGCTGGGCTCCCTGCCTGTGCCATTAAACCCCTACAACTCATCCAGAACGCCGCAGCCCGTCTGGTGTTCAACCTTCCCAAGTTCTCTCACGTCACCCCGCTCCTCCGCTCTCTCCACTGGCTTCCAGTTGAAGCTCGCATCCGCTACAAGACCATGGTGCTTGCCTACGGAGCTGTGAGGGGAACGGCACCTCAGTACCTCCAGGCTCTGATCAGGCCCTACACCCAAACAAGGGCACTGCGTTCATCCACCTCTGGCCTGCTCGCCTCCCTACCACTGAGGAAGTACAGTTCCCGCTCAGCCCAGTCAAAACTGTTCGCTGCTCTGACCCCCCAATGGTGGAACAAACTCCCTCACGACGCCAGGACAGCGGAGTCAATCACCACCTTCCGGAGACACCTGAAACCCCACCTCTTTAAGGAATACCTAGGATAGGATAAGTAATCCCTCTCACCCCCCCGTCCCCTTTAAGATTTAGACGCACTATTGTAAAGTGACTGTTCTACTGGATGTCATAAGGTGAATGCACCAATTTGTAAGTCGCTCTGGATAAGAGCGTCTGCTAAATGACTTAAATGTAAATGTAAATGTAAATGTTAAAATACAGTTCAATTTATTTTTGTAGGGTACGAAAATGTGGTTTTCTGTTTGTAAATTTACATTTGTGTATATGAAATTTGGCCAAAAGAATAATGAAATGAATTACATAAAAATGATTCCGCTTATTTCTATTGTATCTAAATTGTCTAAACGGGTGCCTCAGCTCATCAACTGTGTGAATGACGTACAGACATGACAGCGCGTCATTTCGGCCAAGTCTCGCGTTATTCTCGGTCTATAAAATGTCACGCACCCTATTTTCGTTCTTTCCTTTATCACTTTAGCGGTGAAGGTGCAACAGTAATCGGTCGTCCCGAATCCGGGTTCATCCGACACCCTCACCAACTCAAGCTGAACTGAGCTCAACTTCTACTGCAGCACCATGCCTCCTAAATTCGACCCCAATGAGACTAAAGTTGGTATGTGTGGCATCTACTGTAAAATTGTTGTTTCAGATGAGATCCAAAATGGAGTCGACTTCTGTCTGGCGCGTCCATGCAGGGGCAGCAATGAGCTGATGAAATGGTAACGTTAGTTAGGATGAACAGCTAATATCTCTTGAATGTAGTCCTTCTGTGGCTCAGTTGGTAGAGCATGGCGCTTGCATGGCGCTTGTAACGCCAGGGTAGTGGGTTCGATCCCCGGGACCACCCATACGTAGAATGTATGCACACATGACTGTAAGTCGCTTTGGATAAAAGCGTCTGCTAAATGGCATATATTATTATTATATATATGTAAATGCGAAATGACATGTGTTCGTGATGCGTTTTAACGAACATATTCTGTTTATGGAACTATTTTTGTGTTACCGCTATGTAACCAACGATAGCCCATTTCATATCCATGATGTTGGCCTAGCCAAGTAGCTGCCACGTGGTTGCAGGTAACACTTTCTGACGCGTCTAAATTGTAAAGTGAAGGATATTGAAATGAAATACTTTATTTTAGTTTGGCTACCCAAATTCTCATTTAATTTGAAAGACGTGTGACATGGGCTGGATAGACTACAGGCTCGCATGTAACATTTTAAAGCGACTACAATCTGTTTTACCACTACATTTGGTATGCAAATCAAATGTAGCAACCTAGCAGGTGATTAATTTTGACTGAGGGATTTAAGGCATGTCTTGAGTCTTTTGTAAATTTCTGCCTGGGTGGCCTAGTTATGTGAACGTTTGCACGGACCTATAAGGGTACTTGTTGTTCATAGGCATTTGGCGTTGACAGCAGAATTTCAATATTAACGTTTCTTGTAATCGGATGCATTGACCTTATTCTGATTGTGGTCCACAGATGTATCCTGTCATATTTGCCACTTACACAGTAATGCATTAGATGGTTGATATTTGTCACAGAAATCCAGTATACACCGTAGTGGAATACGTGTGATGGGGTATTTTTCATTCACTGGCACCCCAGAGGCAAATTCTATAATATACTTTTAAGCATTGGGACAATCAATGAATTGCCCGCTATTAGGTTTCAGCCTCCCGCCACTTTGCCAGTCTTTGAGTGACTGAGTGTAGTCCAGTGGAGGCTAAGATGGACCCAGTTCTAGGAAACAGGGCTGCCCTGGCGGTGGGCAACTTTGTGCCGAAAGTCCTGGAACAATGGTGCCCTCTTATTAACGAGGTTTCTGTCATTTGTGAATTCTATAACTATTGTCTGGTGAAACAGCATGGAGCTATAACCCATACTGCAAGGATGTTTCTTCCCCCTCAAAAATAACCAGTTTATCCTGTTTTATCCCTTGCAGTGTACATGCGATGCACAGGAGGAGAAGTTGGTGCCACCTCAGCGCTGGCCCCAAAGATTGGACCCCTGGGTCTGGTAAGTGTTACATTCCTCCCAATTTAATATGATTGGTGTGGTTTGATTACCCATTTTCTACAGCTCAGCCTCCCGCCACTTTGCCAGTCTTTGAGTGACTGAGTGTAGTCCAGTGGAGGCTAAGATGGACCCAGCTCTAGGAAACAGGGCTGCCCAGACGGTGGGCATCTCTGTGCCGAAAGGCCTGGAACAATTGTCACTATTGAGCAGTTTGGCGCTTGATGCCTTTTCTGTTATTTTAAATCTGTACATTCCTTGTTTTGTCATTTAGTCTCCTAAGAAGGTTGGTGATGATATTGCCAAGGCCACCGGAGATTGGAAGGGCCTGAGGATCACTGTCAAGCTGACCATTGTCAACAGGCAGGCAGCGGTACGTACCAAGTCTATTCCCAAATGGGTTGGCCACTGAATGTTTATCAATCAGCTGTTAACATGGTTTCTTGCTCTATTGTAGATCGAGGTGGTGCCCTCTGCTTCAGCGTTGATCATCAAGGCCCTAAAGGAGCCCCCTCGTGACCGGAAGAAGGTCAAGAACAGTAAGTTTCCTGTATAATGCCGGTTTCAATTTAACCTGTCGTGGGGGTACATTCCAGCCTCCCGCCACTTTGCCAGTCTTTGAGTGACTGAGTGTAGTCCAGTGGAGGCTAAGATGGACCCAGCTCTAGGAAACAGGGCTGCCCAGACAGTGGGAAGCTCTGTGCCGAAAGGCCTGGAACAACTGTGCCAAAAGGACCACTTATCTAGTAACATAGCTGTCCCATCTGTTTTTACAACCAACAATGATTCATAGATCCAGTGTAAGCATATAAGCATGCTGTCTTTGTTTCCAGTCAAGCACAGCGGTAGCGTGACCTTCGATGAGATTGTGACAGTTGCCCGCACGATGAGGCCCCGCTCCATTGCCAGGGAGCTTTCTGGTAAGAGCCCCTATCCTCTCAGGGTCACTGAATCACCTGTTATGATTCCGCCTCCCGCCACTTTGCCTGTCTGTGTGACTGAGTGTAGTCCAGTGGAGGCGAAGATGGACCCAGCTCTAGGAAACAGGGCTGCCCAGAATGTGGGAAGCTCTGTGCCGAAAGGCCTGGAACAAAGTTGCCCCTATCATACAATATAAACTATTGTCTCCTGCTGGTTCCTAATGTTTTTTTTCTCAGGCACTATCAAGGAGATTCTGGGAACTGCCCAGTCTGTGGGTTGCACCATCGATGGCCGCCCTCCCCATGATGTCATTGATGACATCAACAGTGGCAAGGTGGAGTGCCCATCTGAGTAAAGCATCAAATGGAGAAATAAATAAAAATGAATATTCATTTTGTCTTATTTTATGGTTGCCAGTTATTTACCTTTCTGTCAGCCTACTATTTACACACTTTGTATGCATTTTGTGAACTCCAGTGTTGGGAAGTGTTTCTATTTGCTGGTGAACAGCTGTTGATGGTTGACCTTGAATTATACATAATATAGTTCACCCAAAGAACAAAAGGACAGATTGGCTTCTGAGGGCACAGGTGTGATGTGTTCCAGTGGGTTGAGTGCCTGCAGGTTAATTTCCTCCCTGGTTCTTGATGAATTGAGGAAACTCTCCACCTTGTAATTGTAAGTGAAAATAATTGAGTCAAGTTTGACGGTGTGAATCCAAAATGGGTACCCTACGTGATTGATGTAGAGCTGCTGAAGTTTGCCATTTACCTTACAGCAAGCAGCATGTCCCTTGAACAGTAGAGGTAGGTGATAGGTTAACAGATCAAATTAATTTTATGGTGTTAAAATGAGTTGGATAACAGCAACAGTAATGTTACAACAGATGGCGTTGGTAAAATCTAGCCAAGTACAATAGTATCAACTGGTACAGTAATGTTATTACACTCATTCCTCAAGTTATAACATGTTGCCAGGGTCCAGTAAGCAATTTGAAATGCGAACTACCTATCTAAACGGGTGTATTTGGTTAATTTTCCTAATTGGGCATTGCTGGTTAAACGGGTGGAGCTGGGCCTGTTTTAAGCAGGATGCCACTGGAGGTGAAGAATAACACTTTTCAATAGTGGCTGAAGCGCTGCCAAGTCTATGCCTGTAAGAGATTATGCTCTGCTGCTGGCACACTGTAGAACAGATGTCCACAGGTAAATTGTACAATGTGCAGACAATGTATCGTCCAACTTGGAAGTTGTGAGTTAGGGGTGTTCCGAATGTTATTTTTGCACACATGTAGCCTTGTGCATTTGTAGTTAGTGGCCACTAATAGAGCAAAAATGTAATCAAGTTTCATATTTCTACTTTAAGCTGTTTTTTGCTCCATGCGCAATATTTAGGTGTTGGTTTAGTGTTCTATTAAGGCTGTCATGGCTAACTGCAATACTGTTCTCAATTGCGAACATTGGATTGCCTTTTAAAAAGAAATTGGCTGTGCGTTAGGTTCACAAACGTATTTTTGACTGATCATTTAGGTGATCTTTAGTTAACCTGCATTTCACCCTAGTATTGATTTATTTTATTTTTTTGCTGCACACAAAGTGCCCTCACCACTTTACATCCATGTCTGCCAGGTCAGTGTAGTGGTCTACCTGGTGAAATAACAATCTCTAGGGGTTTTAAGCAGTGGTGGCAAGGGTACTAGCAGTGGCAAAATGGCATGCTAGCTGTTCCTGTAGTCATTGCCTCAAAGTATTTAAAAGCCTGTCTCAACAGATGCATATTTTGAACCCTTAAATCGTTTGTGGTGTATTGGCAACAATGTAGCAGTGGTGGGCCACTTCTAAAAATAGGGGAATATGGTTTCTGGCCCTGTGAGCAGTCTGCTTTAAAAACCTGGCACTATAAGCAAATGCTCAAATTCTAGTCTGTGGCACAAATTCAATGGAAGTTAGTGGTACATACCTTCTGTACTTGTCCACATCTTAAGGTAACCTGCGCTACACATTTAAGATACGTGAGGGTTTGGATGGTTTATGGAATTCCCGGCGTCTGCATTGACCAGATATTATTTACTGCACTGTGGCCTCTGCATGAATCGGGGTGTTCACATTTCTTGCCCCCCACCTACCATCAATGTGGAGCTATTTGCGGGCCCCTCTGTATTTGGGAGGTGTACAGCATTTGATTTGACCACAAGTCTCTGGATGCTTCCAAATTGCTTCACACCCTCTGTACTGAGCCTCTGGACCACATTGTCAGGTCAACCATAAATCTGCTTTAAGGAAAGTAATTTTGTAATTTGGGAGAATTGTCCCTTTTAAGAATTTAATCTGTGTTTACCCCAATGATTGGCACTGTGTGACATTTAATTATAAGTGGAGTGCACTGAAGTGTAGAGAATTGGGCACCAATATTTCTAAAATTGTCCACTTAGTGTCCCAAGTCCCCTGTGTTTGAGTTGAGTCTGAGTCAGTCACCAATGATTTAGTTGAGTCCAATTTATAACAAGTAATTAGGCAATTGTTTCTAGTTGCTGCTCCCTAATGAAAACAAATGTTATTCATCACTACCTCTTCAAGTTCTGCTCTGTTTTACTACTTATTTACTACGTAAATTAATGGCGAAGTCAGGTGCTCAACTACTTTTTTGTTGTAATTTCCTATTTGTGTAGGTTTATTGCAAAGTGAAAACTAAAGGGACCTGTCAGAACTTTGCTATGGGATGCAGGGGAAAAGTGGGAGGGTAGAGGAAGATGACATTCAAACAGGCTACTTTTCTTTTCTCAAGGGGAGAGAAAGAAAAATAGCGAGACTTGATATTAAACTAGTATCAATTTCATATAGAAGTTTGTTTCTCATCCAGGCAAAGCTAAATAGTAAACTGGTGGTTACGGGGAAGCAAGGGTCGCTTGAGCGAGCGGAGTCTCTGCCTGCCCAATGTGGGCTGTGTGCCTGGTGCGGTGCGTCTTTCCCTCTGATAGAAAACATCTTTCAGTGCTGCTAATATTCTTCTTGTCATAGTAGCCTATCCAGTGCAAGTCACCATTGGTCTAACCCAAACTGAGTCACACAAATCTGGAATAGAGTACACTTGTCAGCATCTGTAGAATGTCATGGAAATAATACCCAAGAATGGTAGCCTTTTTCGGTGAGTCAACTTGCAAAACGTGCAGACACTAGGCCTTCCATGGAGTAGGTTTGACACCCCTGCCCCAGTTTTTCAGCAGCGGTGGCAAGGGTAGTGGACACCGGGAAATGTTTTTTGATGAGCTAACTTCACAAGTAATTTTGCAGTTAATGGAAAAGCATTCAGTGGTTTATACAAAAATCTTTATTGAAAAAACAGTGTATCCAACACTACAAAAGTACACAGTTAATCCCCTGAAAACAGTCTTCACTGGAGGCCTTCTGTTCTAAAGAAAAGTTATTCACCTACAACATATAATAGCTCACTTTTGGTAATCTGTAGCCTGACAAGGACATGATAGTTACTTGCATGGCTGATTTTGAAAGCCTTAATCCTAGTTTGTCATCTTCCAAGATTCCAGACAGACCAAATCATTAATTTCAAAGCCAGAGTTTGAGTCATGACCAACAACCACACAACCTATGAACATTTTTTACATTCTCTGCATCATTCTTTTAAGGTCAAGCATGGCTGATCTCATTTGTGCCAAAGACTAATATTTGGATGTCAGGTACACAAATCTACGAGTTCAGTGAGGACGGAGAGTCAGTCGACACCAAGTCTACCAAACACGAGTAACTTCATTGCTATCAAATCTACATTGGGATAATTAGTACATCTGAGAACATCAACAAATGATATCAATAATGGTCTTAGAACTGTGGTATAAGGCCTTTCTGATCAGAATACAGCAAGTTTGCATTGTGCTTTATTCCAGCAAATAACTGATGGGAGATAGTTGTTGGTCTAAATTACTACTCCCTTTATTCAGAGTGAGCCAGTGGCTGGAAGACAACAGAATAGAACTATTACATTAATGCTAAGGCACTATTTGTTTACCTTGAAAAAACACCCTTCATCAAAATAAAATCACTGATCTGACAACTGAATCTGTGAATGCTGTGTAGAAGAGTATCTGTTGCTGGATGGAACATGTTCATGCGTTTTAAAAATGCTCAAACCAAGAGACTATTATATTTACATATTAGTGTGCCTTTTCCAAGTACTCAAACAGGGCCCCTGCCTTCACATCTGTGTTCTGATCAGTGCTCTACTACATGAAGAATAATAGTCAGTTATCAATTCTCAACTTCTTCCTCTTCAACCTCATTCTCTGCTTCCTGGTCTTCATCCATGCGCTCTTCCTCCTCCTCTTCTTCCTCCCTGCTCTTGTCATTCTCCTCCACATCGTTCTTTTTCTCCTTTGCATCTTTGCGTTTTTGTTCCGATGCCTCTTTCTTCCCCTTCTGGCCCTTCTTGTAAGCTGTATTGGAACAACATTGTTATAAAAACAGCATTCACTTAATAAGTCAGTGGTTAGCAAGGTGGACAATTGTAGTCGACACTGGCCACAATTTTCCACAGCTTTATAGAGTGCTATAAATATCCACCCCATAATAGGAAAAAAAGTGCATTGTTCCAATGAAGGGGAAATTAGATAAATGAAGTTTAAATGGGACAACTGGGCCTACACCCAGCAACCTCTGCTACTTATAATCCTCTGTGGTGGCAGTCACAATTAAAATGGGAAAATGTGTCAGGTTC
Organism: Oncorhynchus keta; assembly: GCF_023373465.1. Taxonomy (NCBI): domain Eukaryota; kingdom Metazoa; phylum Chordata; class Actinopteri; order Salmoniformes; family Salmonidae; genus Oncorhynchus; species Oncorhynchus keta. Next base: position 14,972,580 of record NC_068429.1, read on the forward strand.
TCTAATTAAAACAAAATGTAATACAACAAGAAGTGTCCCAATTAATTCAGAACATTGTTCTAATAGGCTAAAATGCATCAAGCAGTCTGCAAGAACTGACCACAATGCATTGCTGGGCCATTTTCAGGCCAAGCCAGCCAATGGCCATGTTTGAGAGTGTCAATCCTGATCAATTGCTGTTTAGCAGACAGACCAATCCACAAATCATAATAAGTTGTTATTTAGTGTTGATCTGTCCGTCTGCTCAGTCAATGATTAGCGACCGATTATAATTGATGCGCTCAAACACAGCCAATGTCTCCAAAACACACAGGCTGTTAAGAAATTCAATGTTGATCAGTGATCATTTGAACATTTACCCTCCAAAGATTCACGTAGAGGCTGCAAGAAGCGTTCAAACTCCATCTCCTCCATCGCAGACATCACATCTGTTGCGTTTAGAGTTTTCCGTTTGGCTTTCATGGCAAAGTTGTTTGCACTGTTGGCAAAGGGGGGTTCAATTAATATTATTTATTGCACTCAGAAAGATACCTTTATATGTATATATTCTAGGTGCTGACAGCACTTGACTGTATGGAGGTATGTATTATAAAATGGCCAATTAATAAGTGTTTATTGCATAAACCTGTTTGCACGTGTAGTTTCTCTTACCAAGATGTTGCATAGAGGACGAATACACTGGCAGCTTGAGATATGGCTCGCCTGGCTTCTTTTGACACGTTCACCCCATCTGGGAGCTATTTACAATAAAAGTGAGAGTAGTGTTACTAGATTAGCTGGCAGTGTTGTCATTTGCAAGCATGTGTTGTCACTATACACACACGAGCTGAAAGTGGACTAAAAGGAGCCTTAATGTTGTTTAATAAGGGTTGAATTGGCTCTGAAAACCTCACAAATACCCCAGCTAAAGGTGAATTAATTTAATTGCAGTACGGTTCTAAAAGCATATATCCCTCTACTTTCATATCACATCAAAATGATTTACAAAAAAACAAAAACACACATTGTGTACCGTTCTAACACAGTTGCAGCTGAGAGTATTTTTCAGTGATTAAACAGAAGACCAAACGTGTTCACACAGATAGTCAACTGTCTTCCGTCCGTTTTCCGTAAACAAACACTAACATGGAGATATGGCCGTGTGGGAACACAGACCCTATAAATAGGTGTATTAACTTAACCTTTTTTTATTATTATTTCTTGCTGATATGAAAGATACGGACGGTCCTTATGCGTGTTAATGTTCAGAGCGTCGGGGCTCTTAACAAAACTCCCCCGTACAGAAGACGCCTTGGCCAATGACTTGTGTAATGTGGAACTGAGTCATGATCAAGGGCTATAAACACACAATACTGAGATTTGGGTATAGGCTCAGGTTCAGAATGAATCTATAATAACATTGTAGGTACCCACAAAAACACTAGCTACTCCATCCATGGTTGTTTTATGATACAGAATTTATTTACACACACCAGTTTATTAGGTACACCACCCGTTCACAAAAAATGGTTCATCCTACACAGTGAGTCACGTGGCTGTGGCTTGCTATATAAAAGCAGGCAGACAGGCATCCAGTTACTGTTGAATGATCGGTGCCAGGCCCGCTGGTTCCAGTATCTCAGAAACGGCTGGGCTTTTACTGAGAATGGTGCAACAAACAAAAAACATCCAGTCAGCAGCAGTCGTGGGAGAAAACAGCTTGTTTATGAGAGGTCAAAAGAGAATGGCAAGAATCGTGCACGCTAACAGTTGGGCCAAAAACAGTAAAAATAAAAATGCAATACAACAGTTGTGTGCAGAATAGCATCTCGGATCACACAATTCGTTGGTCCTTGTCACGGATGGGCTATTGCAGCAGATGACCAGATCGGGTTCCACTCCTATCAACTAAAAACAAGAAGCAGTGGGCACACAATCACCAACACTGAACAATTGATGCGTGGAAAACATAAAAAGCTCCCACGAATCCCGGTTCCTGTTGTGTCATGCTGATGGCAGAGTCAGGATTTGGCGTAAGCATGTGTCCATGGCCACATCCTGCTTGGTGTCAACGGTGGTGTAATGGTGTGGGGAATGTTTTCCTGGCACACGTTAGGTCCCGCGATACCAATTGAGCAACGTTTGAACACCACAGCGCATCTAAACATGGTTGCTGACCAGATGCATCCCTTCATGACTACAGAGGGGTCCGACCGGTACTAGATGGGTGCATCTAATAAACTGTCCATTGAGTGTATATGCCATTTAGCTTCGTAAAGGTCATGGGAATGGCAGGCATTTGTCCCATTGTTGATTTACCAGTATGCTCCTATTGAAACAAAAATCTGTAGAAAATGTTCGCACTCACCGCCTCCTTGATGATGCGCGTGATAACAGCATTGGGCAGATTGAGGTCCTCGGGTCTTTCTGCCATTACTTTGTTAGTTAGCTAGCTAGCTAGTTTACGCGTATTTTAACAAAACGAACTAAATACAATTGTTGCAATTGAGGCAGCCTTCGCTCTTTCTCCCCTAAATATGAGAAAAGTCGTCTTGAACTGTAAAATAGCTAGCACGTTACAATGGAATTAACGTTAGCAAAATAATCTAGCCAGCTAGCTATCATGTCCCGGCAAAAAAAGACAACTGCAACAAATAAGGTATTCGTGTAACATAAGCTTGTTCACTCTCTCCAGAACTGAGTAGCCTAGCAATTTTACTTTAATAACACGCGAACATGTTATTGACTTTAACTTCAAAGCTAGCAAGATCAGAACTCTTGTCACATTTGTTTTTGAGATTACTCTTTCGCGCGTATCTTCCAACCACGTGGTTCTCCTATCAACTTTCAACTTTGACCTTTATAAAAAAATATATATTTAATTTGACTTTGCGCATACCGCCTTTGTGCAACGTTGTTTGTGCAAATGAACACATAAATATATATATTTTTTAAGAAGAAGTATTTAGCTGTTGGTGGGAAGAAATGGCGAGATGCGTTTGTCAAATTGACGTCTATAAAGTTTTATAAAATGTATTTTTTGCTAACCTTAACCAAATGTTCCTAACCTGCTACGTTAATTATCCCAACCTGCCGCGTAAATGCTAACCTGCTACGAAAAGTCCATTCTGGTCAGTTTTGACTGTATCTACGTTGTCAAAACCAGGAAACAGTGACACACTGCTCATGCGCTGTAGACCTTTTTAAATCTTCACCCGATTATTTATTTCACCTTTATTTAACCAGGTAGGCAAGTTGAGAACAAGTTCTCATTTACAATTGCGACCTGGCCAAGATAAAGCAAAGCAGTTCGACAGATACGACACAGAGTTACACATGGAGTAAAACAAACATACAGTCAATAATACAGTATTAACAAGTCTATATACAATGTGAGCAAATGAGGTGAGAAGGGAGGTAAAGGCAAAAAAGGCCATGGTGGCAAAGTAAATACAATATAGCAAGTAAAACACTGGAATGGTAGTTTTGCAATGGAAGAATGTGCAAAGTAGAAATAAAAATAATGGGGTGCAAAGGAGCTAAATAAATTAATTAATTAAATACAGTTGGGAAAGAGGTAGTTGTTTGGGCTAAATTATAGGTGGGCTATGTACAGGTGCAGTAATCTGTGAGCTGCTCTAACAGTTGGTGCTTAAAGCTAGTGAGGGAGATTAGACGACAATCACCCCATTAAAAGGTGTGATTGGTAAAATTATTTCCTTTTAATGGGGTGATTGTCTAATCGGGTGGAATCTTGGACTCTTGACCTTTACCAGACCGTTGTGTGGCGGCCCAGGCATATTTTTGTTATTTTTGTTATTTTGGTTGTAGTGAGCACAGTCAAACAGTTGTAGAGAACGCCAGCTACTGGGGTAAAATGAATTCAACTTTGAATATCAAGATGATGTCCTCGAAAGGGTCGTGTTGCTGTGTTTACGGATGTTCGTTGAGACCTGCAACAAACTATAAACAATTCAAGTTTTTAGTTTTCCAAAGAAAGTGGACCAATGCTATGAATAAAGATGTTTGGCTACCAACAGTAAATCGAAGAATTTCCGTGCACGCTTAATTACAGGTAACGTGACTGTGTTTAGTCTTATCTGCTTTCCTCTTAGTGTTTGAGAGCCTGTTAAAAAAAGCTGTCAATGTCTTTATTTACCCTTATTTTACACGGTAAATTGACTGTGAACATGTTGGGTGGTTTAGACTAGATCAATTTTGTCTAGGCCAGGGGTGTCAAACTCATTCCTTGGAGGGCCGAGTGTCTGCAAGTTTTTTTTTTTCCTTTCAATTAAGACCTTGACAACCAGATAAGGAGTTCCTTTCTAATTAGTGACCTTAATTCATCAGTCAAGTATAACGGTGGAGCGAAATCCCTCACACTGCCCTCCGTAGAATGAGTTTGACACGTGCATTATGGGGATAAAAAATTATCACAGGTCAAGCGGTTTCTGATGAAGTCACCTTCAAGTTGTTTCTCACCAACTGCACCATGCAGCCATCGCCTACCTGGTAGAAGGCACTATTTGTCAACCAATTATTAGGATGTTTTTAGATGACTCACGTGAAACTGACCAAAGACGTGACTAAAAAGGGACGCAACATTACCATGATTCTAAAGCTACAGGGAATGCAAATGAATGTAATTGAGACCTCGAACCAATTAATTGTACACATGTAATTATTTTTCGTTTGGGAGTGTGTGATATGGAAACCTTTATTTTGAAAATAAAAATATAGTAGCAGCTACAATTGAAGTCGGAAGTTTACATACACATTTGCCAAATACATTTTAAACTCAGTTTTTCACAATTCCTCACATATACTCATAGAAAAAATTCCCTGTCTTAGGTCAGTTAAGATCACTTTATTTTAAGAATGTGAAATATCAGAATAGTAGTGATTTATTTAAGCTTTTATTCCTTCATCACATTCCCAGTGGGTCATAAATTTACGTACACTCAATTAGTATTTGGTAGAATTTCCTTTTAAATTGTTTAACTTGGGTCAATCTTTTCGGGTAGCCTTCCACAAGCTTACTACAATAAGTTGGGTGAATTTTGACCCACTCCTCCTGAGAGAGCTGGTGTAACGGAGTCAGGTTTGTAGGCCTCCTTGCTCACACATGCTTTTTCAGTTCTCCCCACAAATGTTCTATAGTATTGAGGTCAGGGCTTTGTGATGGCCACTCCAATAGCTTGACTTTGTTGACCTTAAGCCATTTTGCCACAACTTTGGAAGTATGCTTGGGGTCATTGTCCATTTGGAAGACCCATTTGCGACCAAGCTTTAACTTACTGACTGATGTCTTGATGTTGCTTCAATATATCCACATAATTGTCCATCCTCATGATGCCATCTTTTGTGAAGTGCACCAGTCCCTCCTGCAGCAAACCACCCCCACAACATGATGCTGCCACCCTTGTGCTTCACGGTTGGGATGGTGTTCCTCGGCTTGCAAGCCTCCCCCTTTTCCCTCCAGTTATATTTTTGTTTCATCAGACATTTCTCCAAAAAGTACCATCTTTGTCCCCATGTGTACTTGCAAACCGTAGTCTGGTATTTTTATGGCGGGTTTGGAGCAGTGGCTTCTTCCTTGCTGTGCGGCCTTTCAGGTTATGTCGATATACGACTTGTTTTACTGTGGATATAGATACTTTTGTACCTGTTTCCTCCAGCATCTTCACAAGTTCCTTTGCTGTTCTGGGATTGATTCGCACTTTTTACACCAAAATACGTTCATCTCTAGGAGACAGAATGCGTTTCCTTCCTGAGCGGTATGACGGCTGCGTGGTCCCATGGTGTTTCTACTAGCGTACTATTGTTTGTACAGATGAACGTGGTACCTTCAGGCATTTGAAAATTGCTCCCAAGGATGAACCAGACCGCTGATTTCTTTTGATTTTCCTATGATGTCAAGCAAAGAGGCATTTAGTTTGAAGGTAGGCCTTGATATACATCCACAGGTATACATCAATTGACTCAAATGATGACAATTAGCCTATCAGAAGCTTCTAAAGCCATGTTATAATTTTCTGGAAATTTCCAAGCTGTTTAATGTGACTAGAGGGCAGTGTTTTCATTTTTGGAAAAATAATGTTCCCGTAGTAAACGCGATATTTTGTCAGGACAAGATGCTAGAATATGCATATAATTGACAGTTTAGGATTGAAAACACTCTAAAGTTTCCAAAACTGTAAAAATATTGTCTGAGTATAACAGAACTGATATTGCAGGCGAAAGCCTGAGAAAAATCCAATCCAGAAGTGCCTTATGTTTTGAAAGCGCTGCGGTCCAATGCGTCCCTATTGAGCAGTGAATGGGCTATCAACCAGATTACTTTTTCTCCGTATTCCCCAAGGTGTCTACAGCATTGTGACATAGGTTTACGCATTTATGTTGAAGAATACCCGTAAGCGGCTACATTGCGCAACTGGTCACCTGATGGCTCCCAGAGTGATTCTCGTGTAAAATACAGAGGTGGCCATTATTCCAATCGGTCCTACTGAAAAACCAATTGTCCCGGTGGATATATTATCGAATAGATATTTGAAAAACACTTTGAGGATTGATTATAAACAACGTTTGCCATGTTTCTGTCGATATTATGGAGCTAATTTGGAATATTTTTCGGTGTTTTCGTGACTGCAATTTCCGGGCGATTTCTCAGCCAAAGGTGAAGAACAAACTGAGCTATAAAAAAGGAACATTGGCTATCTAACTGGGAGTCTCGTGAGTGAAAACATCCAAAGCTCATCAAAGGTAAACAATTTAATTTGATTGCTTTTCTGATTTCCGTGACCAAGTTACCTGCTGCTAGCCGGACAAAATGCTATGCTAGGCTATCGATAAACTTACACATGCTTGTCTAGCTTTGGCTGTAAAGCATATTTTGAAAATCTGAGATGACAGGGTGATTAACAAAAGGCTAAGCTGTGTCTCAATATATTTCAGTTTTGATTTTCATGAATAGGAATATTTTCTAGGAATATTTATGTCCGTTGCGTTATGCTAATTAGTGTTCAGTCGATGATTACGCTCCCTCATACGGGATGGGGAGTCACTAGAAGTTTAAAGGTACAGTCAACTTAGTGCATGTAAACGTCTGACCCACTGGAATTGTGATACAGTGAAATAATCTGTCTGTAACCAATTGTTGGAAAAAAGTAGACATCCTAACCGACTTGCTAAAACTATAGTTTAACGATTCATTTGTGGAGTGGTTGAAAAACAAGTTTTAATGACTCCAACCAAGTGTATGTTAACCTCTGACTTCAACTGTATGTTGACACTGCCATGTTGATCTGAGCCTTGCTGTCTGACTTGGCTTTCAGATGCATCTCCCTTGGCTTCACTCAACGACTTTCATCTACATTCGGCTTCGTTAGATGTATTACTCAAACACACCATTCTCTTTTACAGGAATGACTTGGGGAAGAGTTACAGGTGGAACTTGAGATGATTGAAAGCTAGGGATGAATAGGTCTATTGAAAAAATTAAATAATAATCCCCATTTAACAACCCTTAAATATATTCTCAGATTGTGGGTTGCTAGATCAGGCCTTACGACCCAATTATGCACCCTTTCCCCTGAAGTATGCACTTGTCCACTACCCCCACATGGAACTCACCTGTAAGCATAAGCCTATGCTTACACCAATCCTATGATTTTAATTCCACGATTGGGAGTGAACAAGTGTGCACTTCACGGAAAGTGTTGTTGTTTGCCTACATCCGTCCTCTGATTATAATAGATTGTGAGATGTTAAGGGACAAAGACAAACATCTATTGTAATAAATGGACAAAGTAAGTATTTTCTTATCTTAAGTCAAATGTCATTACCAAATTAGTATTACATACTTTTATCTAATTACATTGCCATCCAATGCTTCTGAGCTCCTGTCTTTTGGAGAGATATAAACCACTACTTTCTATTTTCAGGTAAACCATCCAAGGATGCCATGCACCCAAATTTTGTTCCTTAACTCCCTGACAAAGATGGGGACCACGGTATGGAGAGGTACAACAGGTAATTGAATAGAGCGGCTCAGAAAGACAGCCTGCTGATGGAGGAGATTAGAGTGGCAGTGCAGCAAATGGAGGAAGCGCCTCAGTTTACCAATGTTGACATGCAACTACATTAGCAATTTGAAACTGTATATATTTGCAATCACTATTCGGTCTGACACAGAGGCATAAACTTCCCAGAACACATTCTCTCACGATCTCCGCAGGTCGGAATGTTGAATATAATCACATTTGAACATACTCTACTAGTTGTATGTGTAACAGTATAACTTTAGACCGTCCCCTCGCCCATACCCGGGCACGAACCAGGGACCCTCTGCACACATCAACAAAAGTCACCCACGAAGCATCGTTACCTATCGTTACCCATCGTTCCACAAAAGCCGTGGCCCTTGCAGAGCAAGGGGAACTACTACTTCAAGGTCTCAGAGCAATGGATGTCACTGATTGAAACGCTATTTAGCGCGCACCACCGCTAACTAAGCTAGCCATTTCACATCCGTTACATACGCTTGGTTCGTCCTTATGCAGTCGGAAATTTAAGACCAAAATATCCACAGGAAAACATTATTAAACCAACTTTTAAAAACGCTGGTACTGATGTGAGGCATGCACACGCAATGTAAATAGGTACACAAGCTCTGCTATTGTTAACCACGTCTTGTGCATGTATTTACAACGCAAGCCTCCGATGATGGAGACAAAACTGTCAGTATCAGCATTTTGAAAAGTTGGTTTAATAATACTTTCCTGTGGATATTTTGTCTCAAATTTCCGACGGTGTATATCCTGGGCTTGTGGCAGACAGAGGGGGTAAAGCTTTGGCTCAGCAGGGAAGCCAGAATGTTATTTTGGGAACAAAATGAGGTGTTTGCCCACAATAAGAATTACTTATGGGTGTTCCATTTTCAGTTAATTGCTATAAAACTGGTCTGCTAACTGTGTGGACCAAAATATATCAAGCTGCTGTTTGAGCATGTGAATCAAGTAATTCTGAGAAGGTTGTAAAAAGAGACTAGGGGAAAGTTCCAACAGAAAATTCCCCAGTAATTCTTACCATTCTATATCTCCCCTCAACCATTGTGTTTATTTTCATGCTGGCAAGCCTCAGTAGTGTTAGTGTGTACACTTACCAAGATTATCATCTGGGAGTCCAACTGTGGCAATATTTAGATTAACACACTTTTCTCTCCAGCTGTGTCTAATGATAAGCATCAATCAATGGCATCTTAATTTAGTGGGACATACTGCCAACTGCATTAGTGTCAATAATGAGGGTATGTCTTTGATCCTTCTTGGGAAATGTCTGAACCGTACTTGCCTGTGTGGGAATTAATTTCAAGAATGGAGTTAAATGTTAAACGTCTTGTACTGACACATTGTACTGAAATAACTTTGTGAAAAGGGCAAGGAAAATGAACTCAAGAATGTATATATTTATTTTGTGAGAAAGCAGCACAGGGAAAGGGCTGTGTTGGTTATAATATCATTACATTGTAGGCTCCATGCTTTAACACATGCACACCTGAATGTTAGATCATTTAAAGATGGGAGACTTTATTATCAGAAAATAGTCCTTTTTGCAGTCTTTTATTTTTATTCCTTACACCCGGACCACACACACACACACACACACACACACACACACACACACACACACACACACACACACACACACACACACACACACACACACACACACACACACACACACACACACACACACACACACACACGAGGCTGGAAGCAGCACAGAGTCAGCTGCAGAGCAGGTTTGGGGTGAAGTGCCTTGCTTAAAGGGCACAATGACAGTCAGTGGCACCTGAGGTTCTGATGCCAGCAACCCTCCCATTGCCAGCTTACTCTCCCAGGTTCTTCATCATGAGCCTTGGGATTCAAACCGGCAACTATTCCTCGATTCCCAAAACAAACTACTCTTCCATATATGGTTCTAGAGTTACCTCATTTACTAGTACAGGCTTCAAACTCTGATCTCAAGTTGTGTGTGGCCTTACCCCAAGTTTAAGAGTTCATAACAATTTGCATGTGGAATTTTCACAAGAAATCTAATCTACACATTGCAATAAAACAAGCAACAAAGGGCCATTGTGTCATTTGTGCTCAAGCAACACTACTATTTACATGACCTCAAACACTTACTTGTGGTAAGTATCATGAATTTCCATGACCTTTTTTATTTTTAATAGTTTTTCAAAGTTTCCCTTTATCCAAAAGCCCTGAGGTTAATGTGATATATTTACTTAGAATGCAATGATCATATTTAACCCTATGTTTTATTGAGCTGATGTAGTCATTTTTTTCCACTCTGTCAATGGCAGGGAAGTGATGTCATGGTGAAGTGCAAAGCAGCCTTGCTTGGTTGTACAGTGAGTGTGGCTGTGAACAATAAGACTGCACTGTTAACCACCTCTCTCTTTAATTCTCCTTTGATGTCAAAATGGTCATGGCCATTCAGCTTGTGAAAACATATTGTTTAATTTTTGCATATCATCTGTTGCAGGTGGCAATGTTATGGTGTTGGAGACCCCTTAAATCTAAAACGTTGTTTTAGAGAATTTTGCAGTATGTCCAACCGGCCTCACAACCTCGTCGTGTGGGCGAGCAGTTTGCTGATGTCAACGTTGTGAACAGTGTCTTATGGTGTCGGTGGGGTTATGATATGGGCAAGCTACGGATAATGACCACAATTGCATTTTATCGATGGCAATTTCAATGGTCCAAAAATACAGTGACGAGTTCCATTGTGAGGCCCATTTAAAAAAATATATATATATTTTTTATGTATCTGTTACCAACCGATGCATATCTTTATTTCCAGTCATGTGACATCCATAGATTAGGGCCTAATGCATTTATTTCAATTGACTGTTTTCCTCATATGAACTGTAACTCAGTAAAATCTTTAAAATTGTTGCGTTTTATATTTTTCAGTATAATTCTAGATGATATGTAAGGAAGGATGCATACACATCATTATATGGGTTTAATACGTGCAAGAGTATCTCTTTAAAGGTTCATGTTCTAAGGAAAATGCATAATAATAGCTTGAACACAATTCCTGGAACTACTCACCATTTTCTCAAATCTTCACACACAATTTTAAAAACTCACCCAACGGTACAAACATCTAACTTCTGGGTCCCAATTCAAACTTTGCCCTCAGACAACACACACAAGCTGTCAAACGCAGACTACATGACTGTTTGTTACACACTGGAGGGATTCATTCAAAACACTGCTACTAAAATGTTTAGAATAGCTTTTCAGAGAAATAATTTTAAACTTTGTAAAATCACAGCACTGACTATCCAGATAACCCTTTCAGGAACAAGAGAACTGGCGAGAGAACTTAAACAGTACTGTAATAAATACCTCTTACATTAGTGGATAAGGGAATACTACTGGATATGCTGTTTTGGTCAAAAAACCTGACCTTTGTAATGTCACACTGACGACACATGTAAGGAAGAGTCCATGCACAGTAAAACACCCCATTTCCAAATATACAGGTTACTCAGCGTCTCAGGTCTGGGTCCGGCCATAATATCTCATCAATGTCACACATTGTTTTCTCTTGCCAGGCAGTGTGGGGAAAATGCCCTTGTGTGCCTTAGAAAACCCTGGATAGACTCCACAGACACATCACCACAGGTGTCCACCATTGCCTCCAGGAGGTTTTGCTGTGCGTACGGGTTACAGTCATACACTCTCCAACGCCATGCTGAGAGAAATTCCTTAATTGGATTCAGAAATGGAGAATATGCAGGCAAAATAAGAACTGTGAACCTGGGGTGGTCATTGAACAAGACGCCAACCAGAGCAGACCAATGGAAACTCTCTTAATCCCAAATGACAACATCTTGGGCTAGCTCTGGTTGCCCTGCTCCCCTTCCTGTTGAGGAATGTTATTATGCAGCTGATCTAGAAATTGAAGGAGTTGTGCCGTGTTGCATGGACCCACTTTGACATGGCGGTGGAGGACGCCAGGACTGCTGATGGCTGCACATAGGGTGACGTTGCCCCCTCTGGCCAGGAACTTGTATGATGGCACGGTGACCAATGCACCGCCTTTTGTTAGGTTGAACCCTACCTCGTCGATAAAGGTTTACTCCTGTGGGTCTGCCATGGCATCCAGCTCAAAGATTCTCTACAGAAGTAAAACATTTGTTTTTACTCTACTACAAATACACTACTGTAGTGTACAACTGTACTGGAATGAAAGATTGTGTACTGCAGTTACAGTATCACATTACTATACAGTACTATATTGATTTGCTGGATAGATGGGCCATACTCTACATACTGTAAAAAGTCTACAGTATAGCAATTACCTGCACATATTGGAATCGTTGCTCCTTAACTATTTGAATTCCTTTCAAAAGGCACACGGTTGTCCTTATGTGGTTCTTCTGAACGATCCGGTCAATGGTGGAAATGCTGATGCTGTCAATTCCTTGGAACGCTACCTGGTCTTCAACTATTTGGGTTTGAATTTACCTCTAACAGATGACATTATTACCAATAATCATCATATTCACCAGGGCAGTCTCCTGCTCAGCTGTGAGAAGTCTCCGCCTACCTCCAATAGATGGCCACCTCTCAGTTCTGCAAAAAATTGAATTTGACCATTACTGACCTATGGTCATCCAGTACTGACCTATGGTCATCCAGTACTGACCTATGGTCATCCATTACTGTGGTAAAAACTACACTGAGAACAAAGTGGAGATTCAGTCTATATGCACTACAACATTACATGTATCACAGTAACAACAAGGCAAATTACCTGTTTTCCTTCTGAAAGTACGGACAATGGATGCAACTATGTAACGGCTTAGGTTGGGTTCCACTAGCTGTCCAGTTTCTGTCTGTTTCCTCACATGTATGAGCACATGATGAACTAGGGTGGCACGGATTTCACCCGAGATGACTTGTTGTTGTCTTCCTCTGTTGTCTTTCAACTTGGGCATTGTTAGGATCCATTGTTCCAAAGCACATGGACATGCCTCTAGGCCCTATTTCTGATTGGTGTGTTAATCATTTTGAGGATTAGTGTTTGCACCTGGAGAAAGGTGTGCTCTTTGAGTTTAGGTTGTGATGACTTGAGTTAATTATATTTAGAGCATGTGTTTGCTGAATATAGTACAATGAATGATTTATTTGACCACCTTTTGTGTAAGGTTTTGCAGAAAGCGTTTTGAATATTGAAACGTGTGGAAACTGGTGAATAGTGTTTACGGTTATGGGAAATGTGTGTGCATTTTTGATAATGACGTAAGGGTATGTGTTTTTGTGCTAATGGAACCAGTTTTTGTGTTTTAAGTAATCGATAAAAACTGTAATAGATACACAATGAGTAACTTGGCTAAATACAAGGGGTAATGAGTCGATGTGCTGGGGTACGAGGTAATTGAGGTAGATACAGTTGAAGTCGGAAGTTTACATACACCTTAGCCAAATACATTTAAACTCAGTTTTTCACAATTCCTGACATTTAATCCTAGTAAAAATTCCCTGTCTTAGGTCAGTTAGGATCACCACTTTATTTTAAGAATGTGAAATGTCAGAATAATAGTAGAGAGAATCATTTATTTCAGCTTTTATTTGTTTCATCACATTCCCAGTGGGTTAGAAGTTTACATTCACTCAATTAGTATTTGGTAGCATTGCCTTAAACAATTTCAACCTCGGTCAAACAGTTTTGGGTAACCTTCCACAAGCTTCCCACAATAAATTGGGTGAATTTTGTCCCATTTCTCCTGACAGCGCTGGTGTAACTGAGTCAGGTTTGTAGGCCTCCTTGCTCACACACACCATTTGGAAAACCCATTAGCAACCAAGCTTTAACTTCCTGATTGATATCTTGAGATGTTGCTTCAATATATCCTCATAATTGTCCTTCCTCTTGATGCCATGTATTTTGTGAAGTGCACCAGTCCCTCCTGCAGCAAAGCACCTCCACAACATGATGCTGCCACCCCCATGCTTCACAGTTGGGATGTTGTTCTTCGGCTTGCAAGCCTCCCCCTTTTTCCTCCAAACATAATGATGGTCATTATGGCCAAACAGTTCTATTTTTGTTTCATCAGGCCAGAGGACATTTCTCCAAAAGTACGATCTTTGTCCCAATGTGTACTTGCAAACCGTAGTCTGGCATTTTTATGGCGGTTTTGGAGCTTCCCTGCTGAGCGGCCTTTCAGGTTATGTCAATATAGGACACGTTTTACTGTGGATATAGATACTTTTGTACATGTTTCCTCCAGTATCATCACAAGGTCTTTTGCTGCTGCTGTTCTGGGATTGATTTTCACTTTTCACACCAAAGTACTTTTTATCTCTAGGAGACAGAACGCGTCTCCTTCCTGAGCGGTATGACGGCTGCGTGGTCCCATGGTGTATACACTTGCGTACTATTGTTTGTACAGATGAACGTGGTACCTTCGTTTGGAAATTGCTCCCAAGGATGAACCAGACTTGTGGAGGTCTACAATTCTTTTGGCTGATTTCTTTTGATTTCCCCATGATGTCAAGCAAAGAGGCACTGAGTTTGAACGTAGGAATTTAAATGCATCCTCAGGTACACCTCCAATTGACTCAACTGACGTCAATTAGCCGATCAGAAGCTTCTAAAGCCACGACATAATTTTCTGGAATTTTTCAAGCTGTTTAAAGGCACAGTCAACTTAGTGTAGGTAAACTTCTGACCCACTAGAATTGTGATACAGTGAAATAATCTCTGTAAACAATTGATGGAAAAATTACTTGTGTTATGCACAAAGAATATGTCGTACCCGACTTGCCAAAACTATAGTTTGTTAACAAGAAATTTGTGGAGTGGTTGAAAAACGACTTTTAATGACTCCAACCTAAGTGTTTGTAAACTTCCGACTTCAACTGTATGTACATATAGCTAGGAATCAAATGACAGATTGCAAGCAGTAGCAGCGGTGTATGTGATGAATCAGAGTTAGTGCAAAAGGTCCATACATATTGTAAGTGTAGCTATTTGGTTAACTAACTATTTTGAGGTCTAATGGCTTGGGGGTATAAGCTGTTCATGGTCTTGTTACTTCCAGACTTGGTGCCTTGGTACCGATTTCCCGTGTGGTGGCAGAGAGAACAGTCTATGACTTGGGTGGTTGGAGTCTTTGAGAATTCCTCTGACACGTTTGGTATAGAGGTCCTGGATGGCAGGGAGCTCGGCCCCAGTGATGTAATGGGCCATCCACACTAACCTCTGTAGCATTTGCGGTCAGATGCTAAGCAGTTGCCATACCAGGCGGTGATGCAGCCAGTCAAGATGCTCTCAATGGTGTAGCTGTAGAACCTTTTGAGGATTGGAGGGCCCTCTTCATGATTTGAGGTGTTGTCATGCCTTCTTCACAACTGTGTTGGTGTGTTTGGTCCTGATGGATCCTTAGTGATGTGTTGTCCTGGCACCACACTACCAGGTCTGAACTCACCGTAGGCTGTCTTGTTGTCAGTGATGTGCATGGCCACGCAGTCATGGGTGAACAGGGAGTACAGGAGAGGACTAAGCACACACCCCTGATGGGCCCCTGTGTTGATGGTCAGCGTGGCGGACCGGATCAACCTTCTCTTGGTAGTTGTGTGACTGGGCTCTCTTGTCTGAGTCATTGGGCCCAATGTTGTGCAGGCATAGGACAACAATGGAAATTAAATCCTTAGTGAATCCCTCGACAACATGGGTGTCCTGATCAATCCCTCGACGAACCGAGCAGAAAAAACAATCTCCCTGGAAGACATCATTGCGATGCAGATTAAGATGGCAGACATGGAAGCCACCGAGGACACAAAGCATGAAGAATAACATCTAAAGAATGACAATGCAGGTAATGTAAAATTGAATATCAGGTACCAATGTGGCTATGACTTCAAAGTGATGAATTGTTGTTATCAATGGGGATTGGTCTTAGAATAGATGTCACGGCTGTCGAATGAACTGGACAATCCCAAAAAAACAACCGTGAAGCTAAAGGCTATAGTGCCAACAAACAAAGACAACTTCCCACAAAAACAGGTGGGAAAAAGGGCTGCCTAAGTATGGTTCCCAATCGGAGACAACGATAGACAGCTGTCCCTGATTGAGAACCATACCCAGCCAAAACAAAGAAATACAAAACATAGAATGCCCACCCAAATCACACCCTGACCAAACCAAAATAGAGACATAAAAAGCTCTCTACGGTCAGGGCATGACAATAGATTGATGTACCTTATATTTTTGTAGTTCTGGAATTCAAGCTGAAGCTGTTGGATTCCAAGTTGGTATCCCTGCAGAGAGAGACTGAGGGTAGGATAATGTAGTCATTTTGGGTTTGCTGAGAAGTAGTCAGAATAAGTTTGAATAGTTCTCAACCATTGGTGTTCATTTCATTACAGTTCAAGTGAATGAGATGGACCAGCTGAAGAAAAATAATCAATGTGAGTGTATTGTATGTATCCCAGTTACATATGTATATAAAAGCATACTACCACTAAAGGAACAAGGAATCATCAGTAGTATTTTTATAATTCATACAAACCCTATTGATTGTCACACACATTTTATATAAGGGCTCAATGCAGTCTGTATCACTGACATGTTAGCTTGCGTGATAGAAATGTCAGTTCATTTCAGATTGAGCTAACATTTTATTTCACTTTTATTTAACCAGGTAGGCCAGTTGAGAACAAGTTCTCATTTACAACTGCGACCTGGCCAAGATAAAGCAAAGTAGTGCGACACAAACAACACAGAGTTACACATGGAATAAACAAACATACAGTCAATAACACGATAGAAAAGTCTATATACAGTGTGTGCAAATGAAGTAAGATTAGGGAGGTAAGGCATTAAATAGGCCATAGTGGTGAAGTAATAACAATTTAGCAATTAAACACTAGAGTGATAGATGAGCAATGTGCAAGTAGAGATACTGGGGTGCAAATGAGCAACAAAAAAATGGGGATGAGGTAGTTGGGTGGGCTATTTACAGATGGGCTATGTACAGGTGCAATAATCTGTAAACTGCTCCAAGACTCCAGCTTCAATGATTTTTGTAATTCGTTCCAGTCATTGGCAGTAGAGAACTGGAAGGAAAGGAGGCTAAAGGAGGAATTGGCTTTGAGGGTGACCAGTGAGATATACCTGCTGGAGCGTGTGCTATGGGTGGGTGCTGCTATGGTGACCAGTGAGCTGAGATAAGGCGGGGCTTTACCTAGCAAAGACTTATAGATGACCTGCAGCCAGTGGGTTTGGTGATGAATATGAAGCGAGGGCCAGCCAACGAGAGCATACAGGTCGCAGTGATGGGTAGTATATGGGGCTTTGGTGACAAAATGGATGGCACTGTGATAGACTGCATCCAATCTGCTGAGTAGAGTGTTGGAGGCTATTTTGTAAATGACATCGCCGAAGTCGAGGATCGGTAGGATGGTCAGTTTTACGAGGGTATGTTTGGCAGCGTGAGTGAAGGATGCTTTGTTGCGAAATGGGAAGCCGATTCTAGATTTAATTTTGGATTGGAGATGCTTTGATGTGAATCTATTGCTTTACCTTAAGCTGTTTCAAACACAATGACTACATAATGAATGTGCACTTGATGAAGGACTGAGTTGCCGTTGCTGGTGTGTATGATCACAGTGCTCCTGGCGGGGGAGATGGGTGACCAACGGAGTTACCGTGTTGTTGAGTTTGGGGAACAGATCTATGCTTTCTTAATTAGCAGGACACATGTCATTGGTTATGACCTACAAACCACCTTCAATGGTTTTCTTCTGTACCCCATGTGAGGAAAAAGCTGGTAGAGGCAAAGAGCCATCCCAAATAAATTTGATTCACAGAAAGTTACCACAATGTTTTCTTTCTGTTCTGTGTAAGTTTGTTTTTGAACATTTTGTTCTAGCTGGGATATACAGTAACTCTGTACAATTAATATCACATGCCATGATTGAAGTCCTTTGGTAATTATGTCTGTCTGTGTGGTACCGTGTCGCTCAGTTGGTAGAGCATAGCGCTCGCAATGCCAGGATAGTGGGTTCGATTCCCAAGGGGGATCAGTATGGGGGAAAAGTATAAAAATGGATGCACTCACTACTGTAAATTGCTCTGGATAAGAGTGTCTGCTAAATTACTAATATGTACATGGTACAGGTGGGAGACCTGTACCATTATTTTTTTGTATGTTCATACATTTTTGTTGCAAATGCATTTTGTGAATGATGAAATACAGTGAGGCCTATGTCTGTTACAGATTTAGTTGTGTTTGGGTACATCTTGTTACTGAGTGACATCATTCCAGATGACAACACCAGGTGTCACTAATGGCTGGAAGCAAAGGGGATCTGAGAATTACCGGACCATGGTAACTGCCAGTCCCAAATCCACCCTACTGCAGGCTATAATGTTGTAAACTATAGCTGCGAAATGCAGAAAACAGACACATTTATAAACAACATGTGTACTCGTAAATGTATAGACTCATGTTCTTCTTTTACCCACAGTAATCTTTTTACATATATATTTTTTGACAATCTACCAATACCCAAGAATAAGTAGTAATGAGTAGGTAGTATGTGTGTTACACCCTACTGGAAATGAAATGTGCATGACGTGAAGCATAGATCTGTGTTGGTTTACATAGCACATTTGAGGAGAAACATCTGTGCTAATGTCTTCTGTCATTTTATGAAAAAAATAATGTTCTCTACTCCTCTTGGGGAATTCAAGCAAAGTGCCAGTGGCATCACCATAGCAACTGTCCTAATGACCGCAGAGTGAGTCTGTAAACAAACCAACAACACAAATTGCATTTTCGTTAAGTGATTAGTCTAACTCAAGTCCACTCCTTATTATGTCACTTAGATACAGTGGGCTCGGTGACGTTTTGAGTGTTGTGACATATTATGGTACTTTATCATAGACTCAAAGCTGTTTAGAAGGGATGGGCTGGTTTTCTAGACAGAATGTATTCAGGATTCAATGACGAGCACTCTGCGAACAGCATTCATAAGTACTGTACATTGCACATTTTGCAAGTGGCTCTATATTTCTCCCATACCTTTATTTTTTTAGATTTGATCTTATTCCACCCAGCTCCTATAGTGATAAGAATATGAAACCCGAACAATCTAGGTTATCTTTGCTATGGAAAATAAGGAAGAAACCTTTGCAGGAACAAGATGTTTGAGGGGGGGAGTTGCCATCCTCCTCTGGTTCAACAAAGGTTGAGCACTCAATGCCTTGCCCTGTGGAATTGTCCAGCAGGACAAAGAGGACCTCAGATCATTGCTCCACACATGCTTTCCATGCCCTGGATGCTGCTGGGAACCATTTAGTAAACCACAGCCCTTAACAGGTTTTCCATCAAACAGTATCAAGAGGTCCTCCCTCCTGCTGTTTTTTTCCTCTCTCTCACAGACCCATCCTAACTGCAGTAACGTCTCAAGCAGGATGATGTAAACTTTTCCCTCCTTTTTACCCACAATGCTACCTTTTCCCCTGCACCCTCAGTACCCACAATGCACCATTGAGTGAGGATAGGCCTTTCAAAACAAACCCCCCTAAGTATGCTTTAATTTTCTTTCTCTCTCTCATACACAGACACACACACACACACACACACACACACACACACTAATGATCGTTCCTTGAGCTTATGTTGAGTCTTTGAACCAGAGCTTTGAACTAAGGGAGGGGTATGTCAACCAAGTGACAACATGGAGAACATTTTTATGAAGCCTCTGCCACCAGTTTAATGCCTCCACCATGCCTCCTTTATTTATTTCATAATTAGAAAACAATAGTAATTACGCCTCATAAATTGTTACGAGATTCCACAATAAAAGCCCAACGCTGGTCACTTAAGTCTTCCTTTGATGATTATATTCAATATGGAACAATGGAAAAATTGGGGAGCGCCCTACCAGTGTTTAAATTGTCTTTCCAAAACCGCCTGATGATTTTAGAATTGCCTCTTTAAAACCAAAAAGCTTTATATGATCCTTGTAGTTATTCTCATTAAGTCCAATGATTTATGCTAGTGTAGTTCGAGGGTTTTGTGTCATTCTGACTGAATGATTCAGTGTGACTGGATCAGCAATACATGAATTAGTTGAGTTATAGTAGATGACATCAGTAGAGTTACCCGGTAGGCACTGCACTATCCAATCAGAATAGCCTACAGGGAAGCTGATTTTAAATAACAACTCATTAAATAATCTTACAACAGTATACTAAGTTAGATGTATAGGCCCATTTGATTGATTACGTGCATGGAGAGGGAATTGTATTATATTACTGATATTACTGTGATATTACTCACTATTAGTGTTGATTTGAAGAAGATAAAAGAAGCACAACCTAGAAATAACATCTTTGTATCATCTTAACTTCGCCCGCCTGCTTATATGACCTTCTCTCCCGTCTAGCCGTTCCTCAGGAGAGAAAGGAAGTCTGAAATCACTTCCTCCCCCACCTTCTGCAGAGACTAGGTTGAATAGAAACAGGAAGATCTGTTCATCAACCAACTTCAATACATATACTCAGGACGCGGGCTGACAACAAAAATCCTAAATAAGCTCGTTACTGTCTGTACATTTGTCTGGCGTAAAATATCTGCTGCGGATATCCCAGAGGGGTCAAATAAAGGATTTTCAAGGCCCACCCTGACAACAAAGACAAAATGGCCACCGAAAGATACTTTGTTCATCAGGGAGAAATATTTTGCATTTCAGCTGATTTAAGAGAAACAGTCAGGGTCTGTGACCGTGAGACCTTTCAAGCCACCTCAGACTAGCAGGTTGTGGTTGGAAATACTATCTGTAGACAACATGTACTGTTGATGTGTATGACTTGAATATTTAAATGGCTGTCTGGTGGGAGCGTTTTCAAATCTCTGTGAACTGAAAAAGTGTTAAAAAAGAATAATAATTGTGCTGAAACTGCACATCACTAGAGTAGATCTTGTATGACACTGATCTAGGCTGAACTGGGCCAAACATCAAGGCTGAACTAGGCCAAACTTCAAGGCTGATCTGGGGCCAAACATCAAGGCTGAACTGGGCCAAACTTCAAGGCTGATCTGGGGCCAAACATCAAGGCTGATCTGGGGCCAAACATCAAGGCTGATCTGGGGCCAAACATCAAGGCTGATCTGGGGCCAAACATCAAGGCTGATCTGGGGCCAAACATCAAGGCTGATCTGGGGCCAAACATCAAGGCTGATCTGGGGCCAAACATCAAGGCTGATCTGGGGCCAAACATCAAGGCTGAACTGGGCCAAACTTCAAGGCTGATCTGGGGCCAAACATCAAGGCTGAACTGGGCCAAACTTCAAGGCTGAACTGGGGCCAAACATCAAGGCTGAACTGGGCCAAACATCAAGGCTGAACTGGGCCAAACATCAAGGCTGAACTAGGCCAAACTTCAAGGCTGAACTAGGCCAAACATCAAGGCTGAACTGGGCCAAACATCAAGGCTGATCTGGGGCCAAACATCTGTCCTAAAGATGGAGGAGAAGTATTTTCTTTTGTTTACCACAATTTGAAACCCATAAAATCGCAGCCAAACTTGCCTGTGCATTAAATTCTCCCCTATAGCGGTAGATGTCTTGAGAAAGTGGAGCATGAGATTACACTGTATGCTGTTGTTCACCAATCTGAGTGTACAGCGAAGAAGCTAGCAAAAATCGATCTCTTCAAAATTAATTTATGTCCGAGCGCAATTCAAGCTGGCTTGGCAGTGTAATAAAGAAAACATTTACATTTAAACAACTATTGTTTCTAATGGAAAAACAAGGTTGTCCTCTTTTAACTGTATGTTGTTACACAGAGCTACACCAGAGTGTTATTTTTCCTGTTGAAAGGTAAAGGCCTCTCGCTGCGTGTTTCCTCGCGGAATGCTCTGGACGTCCTGTGGTCAACCTAGCCTTGTACCTTTACCGTGTCTTGGCGTGTATCGCAGCGCCACACAAACATTTAGCTTTCCTCCGGATGGGATGGTTGACGTGGGTGTCAGCGGGCAAACAGAGAGGGCACCACACAGCTTGGCACTGCGAGGACCCAGTCCAACTGGTATTGGAGGATGTCCATTTTGGAACAGGCTTCATCACAGGCTTAGGCAGCCAAGCATTAAAGAGCAAATGTGAAATGAATATTCCATGTAAACATGACCACTTGGCCAGTCCAGTTACACTGGTGCAGGTAAGCTGTTACCCCCTGGGCCACATTGTGAGGCTTTTGTGTGTAGAAGATGTGAAACTTGCCGGTAGCATGTTGGTTGGAGTACATCGGTGACATCAATCCGCCTACCCATCCATCTAGCCGTTCATTGATTTTGGCATATTAAATGTGATGGCTGAGAAGACAAGTTCATGTGAAACATACGTCAAAGTCCATATTTGCCTCGTCCTGAGGCCTCCCCAGGTGGCATATTGAACTAAGGCAACAGCGTTAACAAGGCAGTTAGCAGGGGAACTACAGCAGGAGTGATGCCATCAGCACAGTCCCCTCTTACAATCCTCCCACCACACACATACTCCTCAGGACCCTCGACCTAGAAACCCCACCAGAGCCTGGGAACGAGTGGGGGGTCGTGTGTATGTGTATGAGTGTCTCTGAGACACATTCCAATGTTTTGATCCAAGGAAGTCGTCTGTAGCCCCAGTCAAAGGTGCTTGCTTTCCTCCCCTAATGAGAAGTCCCAAGGCCATACAGAGAGACATTGAGCTTAGCATTGCCCTCAAAGAAAAGCGAGTGCTTGGTGTTAACAAACTCTCCGCTTCTTAATCCCCCGGCGAGTGAATGGGACATCTGTCTTCCATACTGGACTGTAGGTGGGGCACTGGCCCTCTCTCTGAAATACTAAACAAACAAACCAACTGACGGTGGGAGGACGATGCCCACCGATGCCTGGCTGCCCCTGCTGATGCTACAACAGCTTCACGTTTGCCCTCTCCCTCGGTGCCAAGGTGGGCTGCGAGGTAGTGAAGGACTTCAACATCGTGGACAGAAATACATGTTTCTGTGTTTAATATACCAGTGTATATGCTTACTGTTTTCATGTCATCCTTGACATTGTTTGAATTACTCCATCCAAAACATTATATATTTTTAAGGTGAACATACTAAGTATGTTTTTATACATTTTATTTAACCTTTATTTAACTAGGCAAGTCAGTTAAGTACAAATTCTTATTTACAATGACGGCCTACCCCTGCCAAACCCGGACGACGCTGGGCCAATTGTGTGCCGCCCTATGGGACACCCAATCAAACTGTAGTGACCACTGAGATGCAGAGACTGCTGTGATACAGCCTGGAATCAAACCAGGGTCTGTGTGCCATCTAGCACTGAGATGCAGTGCCTTAGACTGGGACAGCCTGGAATCAATCGTGACACCTCTAGCACTGAGATGCAGTGTGATACAGCCTGGAATCTAGGAATGCAGGGTCTGTAGTGACAAACATCTGTAGCACTGAGATGCAGTGCCTTAGACTGCTGTGATACAGCCTGGAATCAAACCAGGGTCTGTAGTGACACATCTAGCACTGAGATGCAGTGCCTTAGACTGCTGTGATACAGCCTGGGGTCTGTAATCAAACCAGGGTCTGTGACAGCCTGAATCAAACCAGGGTCTGTACAGCACTGAGATGCAGTGCCTTAGACTGCTGTGATACAGCCTGGAATCAAACCAGGGTCTGTAGTGACACATCTAGCACTGAGATGCAGTGCCTTAGACTGCTGTGATACAGTCTGGAATCAAACCATGGTCTGTAGTGACACCTCTAGCACTGAGACGCAGTGCCTTAGACCGCTGTGATACAGTCTGGAATCAAACCAGGGTCTGTAGTGACACCTCTAGCACTGAGATGCAGTGCCTTAGACCCCTGTGATACAGTCTGGAATCAAACCAGGGTCTGTAGTGACACCTCTAAGCACTGAGATGCAGTGCCTTAGACCACTGTGATACAGTCTGGAATCAAACCAGGGTCTGTAGTGACACCTCTAGCACTGAGATGCAGTGCCTTAGACCACTGTGATACAGTCTGGAATCAAACCAGGGTCTGTAGTGACACCTCTAGCACTGAGATGCAGTGCCTTAGACCACTGTGATACAGTCTGGAATCAAACCAGGGTCTGTTGTGACACCTCTAGCACTGAGATGCAGTGCCTTAGACCACTGTGATACAGTCTGGAATCAAACCAGGGTCTGTAGTGACACCTCTAAGCACTGAGATGCAGTGCCTTAGACCACTGCTTCGATCAGGAGCCCATTATACGTTACAT
The DNA here is from genome assembly GCF_023373465.1 of Oncorhynchus keta. Classification (NCBI taxonomy): domain Eukaryota; kingdom Metazoa; phylum Chordata; class Actinopteri; order Salmoniformes; family Salmonidae; genus Oncorhynchus; species Oncorhynchus keta. Next base: position 14,996,901 of record NC_068429.1, read on the forward strand.
TATATACAGTTGGAAACTGAGGTTTTGGAAGGTTTATATTATGTGCTGGTATGTTTGTTGATCAGTAGTAGAGGATAGCTCTATGTTTCCCTGTGTAGGAGCTTTCTCTCTCTATCTGCATCCCACTCTCAATCTCTCTCTCTCATGCTAATGGATGCTTCAGAGCTCCATGTCACCCTCTCAGCCAAACCCACAGAGGCAGGCCCCGGTATGTAGATACTCCTCTTTCATCTCTCCCTCCCTCTAACATAACGTCCTCTGTTGACCAACCTCACCATCAGCTCCAACCCTTTAAGTCCTTTAACCTTTTGGTGTGTCTGTGTTTGTTTGTGTTTTGTGTGTATTTAGTCCAGTAAGAGTGAATGGGGAGCAGTATACAGTATAAAGTCGAAAGTTTACATACACCTTAGCCAAATACATTTTCACAATTCCTGACATTTAACCCTCGTAAATATTCCCTGTCTTAGGTCAGTTAAGATCACCACTTTATTTTAAGAATATGAAATGTCAGAATAATAGTAGAGAGAATTATTTATTATTTCTTTCTTTCATTACATTCCCAGTGGGTCAGAAGTTTGCATACACTCAATTAGTATTTGGTAGCATTGCCTTTAAATTGTTTAACTTGGGTCAAGTGTTTTGGATAGCCTTCCACAAACTTCCCACAATAATTGGGTGAATTTTGGCCCATTCCTCCTGACAGCTGGTGTAACTGAGTCAGGTTTGCTCGCACACACTTTTTCAATTCTGCCCACAAATGTTCTATAGGATTGACGTCAGGGCTTTGTGATGGCCACCCCAATACCTTGACTTTGTTGTCCTTAAGCCATTTTGCCACAACTTTGGAAGTATGCTTTGGGTCATTGTCCATTTGGAAGACCCATTTGCGACCAAGCTTTAACTTGAGATGTTGCTTCAATATATCCACATAATTGTCCTCCCTCATGATGCCATCTATTTTGTGGAGTGCATCAGTCCCTCCTGCAGCAAAGCACCCCCACAACATGATGCTGCCACCCCCGTGCTTCACGGTTGGGATGGTGTTTTTCGGCTTGCAAGCCTCCCCCTTTTCCCTCCAAACATAACGATGGTCATTCTAACCAAACAGTTCAATTTTTGTTTCATCAGACCAGAGGACATTTCTCTAAAAAGTACGATCTTTGTCCCCATGTGCAGTTGCAAACCGTAGTCTGGCTTTTTTGGGCAGTTTTGGAGCAGTGGCTTCTTCCTTGCTGAACAGCCTTTCAGGTTATGTCAATATAGGACTCGTTTTACTGTGGATATAGATACTTTTGTACCTGTTTCCTCCAGCATCTTCACAAGGTCCTTTGCTGCTGTTCTGTGATTGATTTGCACTTTTCGCACCAAAATATGTTCATCTCTAGGAGACAGAACGCGTCTCCTACCTGAGCGGTATGATGGCTGTGTGGTCCCATGGTGTTTATACTAGCATACTATTGTTTGTACAGATGAACGTGGTACCTTAGGCGTTTGGAAATTGCGCCCAAGGATGAACCAGACTTGTGGAGGTCTACCATTTTTTTTTGAGGTCTTGGCTGATTTCTTTTGATTTTCCCATGATGTCAAGTAAAGAGGCATTGAGTTTGAACGTGGGCCTTGAAATACATCCACAGGTACACCTCCAAGTAAACAAGGTACACCTGAGAAAATAATATGGCCACAATGCAGGTTATACATCTGGGTCCTTGAGCTTGACCATTGCAGAGTTAACCCTTTACAGGATACTGGCATCCATGAGTAGCCCACTTGACAATCCTTTCCATTACCTTGTCACTGTTCTGTCCTCCTCCATGTTGCTCTTCAAACTCATTATTCTTTTTCCAATGTGGTCATTCATCTTGTACCATGCCACTTAAACGCTTGATGGAATGTCCATTTAACTAATGAACCAGCTGCAGGAGCACACCTGGGCACGTTCACCCCACAATAGGGAGTCTATGGCCATGCAAGGGGTGGGAAAGTTGGGGACTTAAGGAAGCTTTTTCACCATCCATCAGCTTTCATCGCTTACATTAAGATGGGTGAAGGTATGTATAGCCTACAGTTTAACTTGCAGTGTCATATCGCTTTTTTTTTAAACTCTCATTGGGAAAGGATTGGAGGACAGAGGCTAAATGAAGGATTCCATTGTACCCTCAGGTGCTCGAGTCCTAGTCCCACCTGGAAGGCTATGAGGAGGAGGACCTCTAGGTGAGGTTGGACAAGGCAGGTGTCATCAGCTGGAGAAGGTGATTCACCACTGCCATGGCGAACCTGAGATTAGAACCAGCGTTCTCAAAAACACAATGAACTCCACAAAGCTATGGACATTACTGAAGAATAATTATTCACTGCTAGCGTCCCATCTGAACCATGGTAGTACTTCAGGTTTCAGGAAGGTGACATCACTGCATGATGTGAATTTAGCCTTATCGCTATAAATACTAATGTGCATGGATTGGACATTGTTGCCCTTATTGCTGCCCTCTGCGGATCTTCAGGTTAACCTGGTGAAATGGTACAGCAGCTATCCTATTGGCTGCAAGCGATTTGGGCTTTGAATTCATCTGATATAAACTTGAGTAAATTCCCATTTGTACAGTAATTGTGTTTTAAAACCTGCAACCTGTGGTTGCTTCGTCTGCTGCTGCTACAGATTTCAAGTCCCGTTCTGAGGTGCTGTGAATCCAGACATTTCCCTAGTTACTGTGGAAGAGCTTTGATGCATTAGCCTCTCATGGTAGAGATTTTTGTGAATACATAAAGCCTTGTGTGTGCCAGACAGCACCTGTGTTCCCCAACTATGCTGTTACATGGAGACACAGACTCAACCATTTACATGCTGACTCACGTACTCACACACTGACTCATGTATTCTGAACAAAAATATAAACGCAATATGCAACAATTTCAAAGATTTTACTGAGTTACACTTCATACAAGAACATCTGTCAATTGAAATAAATTCATTAGGCCTTAATCTATGGATGACTGGGAATACAGATATGCATATGTTGGTCACAAGTACCTTAAAACCTTTTTTGGGGTGCTGATCAGAAAACCAGTCAGTATCTGGTGTGACCACCATTTGCCTCATGCTGCGTGACACATCTCCTTCCCATATAGTTATCAGGTTGTTGATTGTGGCCAGTGGAATGTTGTCCCACTCCTCTTCAATGACTGTTTGAGGTTGCTGGATATTGACGGGAACTGGAATAAGCTGTCATACACATCAATCCAGAGCATCCCAAACATGCTCAATGGGTGACATGTCTGGTGAGTATGCAGGCCATGGAAGAGCTGGGACATATTCAGCTTCCAGAAATTGTGTACAGATCCTTGCCACAATGGGCCGTGCATTATAATGCTGAAACATGAGGTGATAGTGGCGGATGGATGGCACAACAATGGTCCTCGGGATCTCGTCACGGTATCACTGTGCATTCAAATTGCCATCGATAAATGCAATTATCTGTAGCTTATGCCTGCCCATAACCCCACGGTCACCATGTTCACAACATTGACATCAGCAAACCGCTTGCCCACACAACACCATACATGTGGTCTGCGGTTGTGAAGCCAGTTGGAAGTACCGCCAAAATCTCTAATGACATTTGGTAGAGAAATTCACATTCAATTATCTGGCAACATCTCTGGTGGACATTCCTGTAGTCAGCATGGCAATTGCACGCTCCCTCAACTTGAGACATCTGTGTTGTGTGACAAAACTGTGCATAGTTTTAGAGTGGCCTTTTATTGTCCCCAGACCCTTTACCATGAGATTCGAAATTCTGCTCAGGTGCTTCCTGTTTCCGTTGATCATCCTTGAGATGTTACTACAACATAATTGGAGACCACCTGTGGTAAATTCAATTTATTGAACATGATTTGGAAAGGCGCACACCTGTCTATATAAGGTCACACAGTTGACAGTGCATGTCAGAGCAAAAACCAAGCTATGAGGTCGAAGGAATTTTCCATAAAGCTCTGAGACAGGATTGTGTCGAGGCACAGATCTGGGGAAGGGTACCAAAAAATGTATGCAACATTGAAGGTCCCCAACAACACAATGGCCTCAATCATTCTTAAATGGAAGATGTTTGGAACTACCAAGACTTTTCCTAGAGCTGGCCACCTGGTCTAACTGAGCTATCGGGGGAGAAGGGTCTTGGTCAGGGAGGTGACCAAGAACCTGATGGTCACTCTGACAGAGCTCCAGTGTTCCTCTGTTGAGATGGGAGAACCTTCCAGAAGAACAAACATCTGCAGCCCTCCACCAATCAGGCCTTTATGGTAGAGTGGTCAAACGGAAGCCACTCCTCAGTAAAAGGCACATGAAAGTCCGCTTGGAGTTTGCCAAAAGGCACCTAAAGGACTCAGACCATGAGAACAAGATTCCCTGGTCTGGTGAAAGCAAGATTGGCATGAACTCTTTGGCCTGAATGCCAAGTATCTCGTCTGGAGGAAACCTTTGACCATCCCTACTGTGAAGCATGGTGGTGGCAGCATCATGCTGTGGGGATGTTTTTCAGAGGCAGGGACTGGGAGACTAGTCAGGATCGAGGGAAAGATGAACAGAGCAAAGTACAGAGATATCCTTGATGAAAACCTGCTCCAGAGCGTTCAGGACCTCAGACTGGGGCGATGGTTCACCTTCCAACGACCCTAAGCACACAGCCAAGACAACGCAGGAGTGGATTTGGGACAAGTCTCTGAATGTCCGGACTTGAACCCGATCAAACATCTCTGGAGACACCTGAAAATAGCTGTGCAGCGACGCTCCCCATTCAACCTGACTAAGGTTGAGAGGATTTGCAGAGAAGAATGGGAGAAACTCCCCAAATATATGTATGCCATGCTTGTAGGTTGATAACCAATAAGACATGAGGCTATAATCACTGGTGAAGGTTTTTATTATTTTATCTTTATTTTACTAGGCAAGTCAGTTAAGAACAAATTCTTATTTTCAATGATGGCCTAGGAACAGTGGGTTAACTGCCTGTTCAGGGGCAGAACGACACATTTGTACCTTGTCAGCTCGGGGATTTGAACTTGCAACCTTTCGGTTACTAGTCCAACGCTCTCACCACTAGGCTACCCTGCCGTACTTAGTACTTAGTAAAGGGTCTCAATACTTATATAAATGTGATATTTCAGTTTTTTATTTTTAGTACATTTGCAAAAATTTATAAAATCTGTTTTTGCGTCATTGTGTGTAGATTAATGAGGGAAAAATACAATTTAATACATTTTAGAATAAGGCTGTAACGAAACAAAATTTGGAAAAATTCAAGGGGTCTGAAGACTTTCTGAATGCACATCTTCATAATTGTTTGTACTCGTCCCCCATGGGAATCGAACCCACAACCCCTGGCATTGCAAGAGCTATGCTCTACAGACTCAGCCAAATGGGACCTATATACCCTGCATATACTGTACATGCCGACAGACACTACCGTTTAAAAGTTTGGGGTCACTTAGAAATTTCCTCGTTTTTGAAAGAAAAGCACATTTTTTGTTCATTAGAATAACATCAAATCGATCAGAAATACAGTGTAGACATTGTTAACTTCTTCAGGATTGCGAGACGGTTGAGCTAACGTAGGCTAATGCGATTAGCATGAGGTTGTAAGTAAAAATACAATTTAGACATAGACATATCTGATATTGGCATAAAGCTTAAATTATTGTTAATCTAACTGCACTGTCCAATTTACAGTAGCTATTACAGTGAAATAATATCATCCTATTGTTTGAGGAGAGTGCACAGTTTTTAACATGAAAAGTTATTAATAAACAAATTAGGCACATTTGTGCAGTCTTGATACAACATTTTGAACAGAAATGTAATGGTTCATTGGATCAGTCTGAAGTTTTGCGCATGCACTGCTGCCACCTAGTGGCCAAAATCTAAATTGCACCTGGGCTGGAATAATACATTATGGCCTTTCTCTTGCATTACAAAGATGATGGTACAAAGAAAATACAAAAAAAAACAGTTTTTTTCTTTGTATTAACTTTTACCAGATGTAATGTCTTATATTCTCCTACATTCCTTTCACATTTCCACAAAGTGTTTCCTTTCAAATGGTACCAAGAATATGCATATCCTTGCTTCAGGGCCTAGGCTACAGGCAGTTCGATTTGGGTATGTCATTTTAGGTGAAAATTGAAAAAAAGGGGCCAATCCTTGTCAATGACTATTGTAGCTGGAAACAGCAGATTAAAAAAAAAAATGGAATATCTACATAGGCGTACAGAGGCCCATTATGAGCAACCATCACTCCTGTGTTCCAAAGGCACGTTGTGTTAGCTAATCCAAGTTAATGTTAATAATTTTAAAGGCTAATTGATCATTAGAAAACCCTTTTGTAAATATGTTAGCACAGCTGTAAACGGTTGTTCTGATTAAAGAAGCAACAATACTGGACTTCTTTAGACTAGTTGAGTATCTGGATCATCAGCACAAAGTACTTTCTTCTGAAACTTGTCAGTCTATTCTTGTTATGAGAAATGAAGGCTATTCCACGCAAAAACAATTCCAAGAAACTGAAGATCTCGTACAACGCTGTGTACTACTCAGAGAACAGCGCAAACTGGCTCTAACCAGAATAGAAAGAGGAGTGGGAGGCCCCGGTACACAACTGAGCAAGAGGACAAGTACATTAGAGTGTCTAGTTTGAGAAACAGACGCCTCACAAGTCCTCAACTGGCAGCGTCATTAAATAGACCTGAAAAACAACAGTCTCAACGTCAACAGTGAAGAGGCGACTCCGGGACGCTAGCCTTCTAGGCAGAGTTCCTCTGTCCAGTGTCTGTGTTCTTTTGCCCATCTTAATATTTTATTTTTATTGTCCAGTCTGAGATATCGCTTTTTCTTTCTAGCTTCTTTCCTAGAAGGCCAGCATCCCGGAGTCGCCCTCTTCACTGTTGACGTTGAGACTGGTGATTGACTTCATCACTACTTGTTTTTGTAAGAAGTGTTGACAAGCTGAATGCAAGGGTATGCATGGACACCCATGCATACCCACAAGACATGCCGCCAGAGGTCTCTTCACAATCCCCAAGTCCAGAACAGACATGGGGAGCGCACAGTACTACATGGAGCCATGACTACATGGAACTCTATTCCACATCAGGTAACTGATGCAAGCAGTAAAATCAGATGTAGAAATATATACAGTACCTTATGGAACGCACCCGACACACACGTACAGTACCAGTCAAAAGTTTGGACATTCATTCAAGTTTTATTTTAATTTGAACATTTTCTACATTGTAGAATAATAGTGAAGACATAAACCATGAAATAAACATATGGAATAATGTATTAACTCAGTCTGTGAACGACTGAGTGAATTAAGCTTTGTTGTTGATTCTGTGGCATGAGGATAGCACCACAGGAAGAAAATGTTGGCAGAATCTGAAACCCAACAGAGCCAAGAGGTCTGCTTTTAGTCACCAAAAAAGCGTTAAACAAATCCAAATATATTTTATATGTGAGATACTTCAAAGCAGACACCCTTTGCCTGGATGGATTCTTGGGGATCCCTAATAAATAGAGATACAGAGATGGCATGTGAACATTTTCATACATAGATGCTATATACCCTTTCATATGAACACAACTATGAGTGAATAATACTCAGACAGGAATATAGAAGGTCATGCATGTACACTTGCAGGTTTGTGTAACATACATACCGCTGCAGGTTGGTGGCACCTTAATTGGAGAGGACAGGCTTGTGGTAATGGCTGGAGCTGTATAAGTGGAATGATATCAAACACATGGTTTCTTTGTGTTTGATGCCATTTCATTTGTGCCGTACCAGCCATTATTATGAGCCGTCCTCCCTTCAGAAGCCTCCACTGATACATACACACACATACTCACACAGTTTACTTGAGTTCCTATTGAGTCTTCGATAAGCCCAGTGACCTATCCCAGCGTCAACATTGGAAAAAAGGGATCAACACTCGATAGAGCACTCACTTCTCTAGAACAATACTTTTATGGTCAGGAGCACATCACATAAATTAAGATGGAGCAAACGTTGCTTATAATACGTCAGAGCTTCCTTAATGATCCTGAGTTATCTCCGGTATCTGCCGATGGTATTTTAAGTGACCTCTGAAATTCCGGTGAAGAAACGGTTGCTCGGTTGTCTTGGCGGGAGCGCCACATATTTTCCACATCAGTGCACCTCTGAACAATATCATAGAACCACCGTTACTGATGCAAGACTGGTCGGGGTGTTTAGAAATTGAAGGTGATTCAATGAAGATACATATTTAAGGAGGTAATTTTGGAGCTTGCTGTGGAGCTGTTTCCATCGTAGAATAGTTTTCCTACTCCGCGAATGTGTTTTCTTCCCTGAAGTGAGACTTAATGAGGGACTCATTGGGAATTGTGGGGCCTTCAGTCCTTCACAGTCGAGCCTAACAGCTTCACAGGGGGACACATCCCCTCTCTCCTTCCTTCCATCTCTCTCTCTATCCCTCCCTTCCTCCCATCTCTCTCTATCCCTCCCTTCCTCCCATCTCTCTCTCTATCCCTCCCTCCTTCCATCTCTCTCTCCATCCCTCCCTTCCTCCCATCTCTCTCTCTATCCCTCTCTCCCTCCTTCCATCTTTCTCTCTCTATCCCTCTCTTCCTCCTTCCATCTCTCTCTCTATCCCTTTCTCCCTCCTTCCATCTCTCTCTCTCTCTATCCCTTTCTCCCTCCTTCCATCTCTCTCTCCATCCCTCCCTTCCTCCCATCTCTCTCTCTATCCCTCCCTCCTTCCATCTCTCTCTCTCTATCCCTCTCTTCCTCCTTCCATCTCTCTCTCTATCCCTTTCTCCCTCCTTCCATCTCTCTCTATCCCTTTCTCCCTCCTTCCATCTCTCTCTCTATCCCTCCCTTCCTCCCATCTCTCTCTCCATCCCTCCCTCCCTCCCCCCATCTCTCTCTCTCTATCCCTCCCTCCTTCCATCTCTCTCTCTATCCCTCCCTTCCTCCCATCTCTCTCTCTATCCCTCTCTCCCTCCTTCCATCTCTTTCTCTCCCTCTCTCCCATCTCTCTCTCTATCCCTCCCTTCCTTCCTCCTTCCATCTCTCTCTCTATCCCTCCCTTCCTCCCATCTCTCTCTCTATCCCTCACTTCCTCCAATCTCTCTCTCCATCCCTCCCTCCCTCCCTCCCATCTCTCTCTCTCTATCCCTCCCTCCTTCCATCTCTCTCTCTATCCCTATCTTCCTCCCATCTCTCTCTCTATCCCTCTCTCCCTCCTTCCATCTCTCTCTCTCTCCCTCTCTCCCTCCTCCCATATCTCTCTCTATCCCTCTCTCCCCCCTCCCAGCTCTCTCTCTATCCCTCTCTCCCTCCTCCCATCTCTCTCTCTATCCCTCTCTCCCTCCGTCCATCTCTCTCTGTATCCCTCTCTTCCTCCCATCTCTCTCTCTATCCCTCCCTCCCTTCCTCCCATCTCTCTCTCTATCCCTCCCTTCCTCCCATCTCTCTCTCTATCCCCCTCTCCCTCCTTCCATCTCTCTCTCTATCCCTCTCTCCCTCCTTCCATCTCTCTCTTTATCCCTCTCTTCCTCCCATCTCTCTCTCTATCCCTCCCTTCCTTCCTCCTTCCATCTCTCTCTCTATCCCTCTCTCCCTCCTTCCATCTCTCTCTATCCCTCCCTCCATTCCTCCTTCCATCTATCTCTCTATCCCTCCCTTCCTCCCATCTCTCTATCCCTCCCTTCCTCCCATCTCTCCCTCTATCCCTCCATTTCTTCCTCCTTCCATCTCTCTCTCTATCCCTCCCTTCCTCCCATCTCTCTATCCCTCCCTTCCTCCCATCTCTCTCTCCATCCCTCCATTTCTTCCTCCTTCCATCTCTCTCTCTCTCCCTCCCTCCCTCCTTCCATCTCTCTCTCTATCCCTCCCTTCCTCCCATCTCTCTCTCTATCCCTCTCTCTCTCCCTCTCTCCCTCCTCCCATCTCTCTCTCTATCCCTCTCTCCCTCCTTCCATCTCTCTCTTTATCCCTCTCTTCCTCCCATCTCTCTCTCTATCCCTCCCTTCCTTCCTCCTTCCATCTCTCTCTTTATCCCTCTCTTCCTCCCATCTCTCTCTCTATCACTCCCTTCCTTCCTCCTTCCATCTCTCTCTATCCCTCTCTCCCTCCTTCCATCTCTCTCTCTATCCCTCCCTTCCTCCCATCTCTCTCTCTATCCCTCCCTTCCTCCCATCTCTCTCTCTATCCCTCCCTTCCTCCCATCTCTCTCTCTATCCCTCCCTTCCTCCCATCTCTCTCTCTATCCCTCTCTCCCTCCTTCCATCTCTCTCCTTCCTTCCATCTCTCTCTCTATCCCTCCCGTCCTCCTTCCATCTCTCTCTCTATCGCTCTCTCCCTCCTTCCATCTCTCTATCTATCCCTCTCTCCCTCCTTCCATCTCTCTCTCTATCCCCCCCTTCCTCCCATCTTTCTCTCTATCCGTCTCTCCCTCCTTCCATCTCTCTCTCTATCCCTCCCTTCCTCCTTCCATCTCTCTTTCCCTTTCTCCTTTTTTTTATTTTTTTATTTCACCTTTATTTAACCAGGTAGGCCAGTTGAGAACAAGTTCTCATTTTCAACTGCTACCTGGCCAAGATAGAGCAAAGCAGTGCAACACAAACAACACAGGGATAAACAAACGTACAGTCACAAACACAATAGAAAAGTCTATATACAGTGTGTGCAAATGTAGTAAGATTAGGGAGGTAAGGCAATAAATAGGCCATAGTGGCGAATTAATTACAATTTAGCAATTAAACACTGGAGTGATAGATGTGCAGAAGATGAATGTGCAAGTAGAGATACTGGAGTGCAAAGGAGCAAAAAAAATAATAATATGGGGATGAGGTAGTTGGGTGGGCTATTTACAGATGGGCTATGTACAGGTGCAATGATTGGTAAGCTGCTTTGACAGCTGATGCTTAAAGTTAGTGAGGGAGATATAAGTCTCCAGCTTCAGTGATTTTTGCAATTCGTTCCAGTCATTGGCAGCAGAGAACTGGAAGGAAAGGCGGCCAAAGGAGGAAATATACCTGCTGGAGCGCGTGCTACGGGTGGGTGCTGCTATGGTGACCAGTGAACTGAGATAAGGCGGGGCTTTACCTAGCAAAGACTTATAGATGACCTGGGGCCAGTGGGTTTGGCGAAGAATATGAAGCGAGGGCCAGCCAACAAGAGCATACAGGTCGTAGGATAGTCAGTTTTACGAGGGTATGTTTGGCAGCATGAGTGAAGGATGCTTTGTTGTGAAATAGGAAGCCGATTCTAGATTTAATTTTGGATTGGAGATGCTTAATATGAGTCTGGAAGGAGAGTTAATAGTCTAACCAGACACCTAGGTATTTGTAGTTGTCCACATATTCTAAGTCAGAACCGTCCAGAGTAGGGATGCTAGACGGGCGGGCGGGTGTGGGCAGTGATCGGTTGAAGAGCATGCATTTAGTTTTGCATTCTCTCTCCCTCTCCAGGACACAGTACCTTATCGACGCAGAGAGTCCCCAGAACCTTATCGACGCAGAGAGTCCCCAGAACCTTATCGACACAGAGAGTCCCCAGTACCTTATCGACGCAGAGAGTCCCCGGTACCTTATCGACGCGGAGAGGCCCCAGTACCTTATCGACGCAGAGAGGCCCCAGTACCTTATCGACACAGAGAGGCCCCAGTACCTTATCGACACAGAGAGGCCCCAGTACCTTATCTACACAGAGAGGCCCCAGTACCTTATCTACACAGAGAGGCCCTCTTACAGAATTTCCCTGCCAAGGGCGCTGTGGGACTAATTTACAGCGTGTGTGTTGCTGTTTATGTCTGGCTGGCACTATCTAGTCTTGTTCTCCCCCTCAAGTGAGAGATTTTGATCACCTCCAGCTCATGGCTTCAGCCAATCAGACTGTCCCCATGCACCCTGTCACGCTCTGGTCTAAATATTTTGTGTTTTTCTTCATGTATTGGGTCAGGCCAGGGTGTGGCATGGAGATTTTGTATTGTGGTGTGTTTTGTCTTGGGGTTTTGGTGTGTATGTATTTAGGATTTCAGCTAGTGGGGTTATCTAGCAAAGTCTATGGCTGTCTGGAGTGGTTCTCAATCAGAGGCAGGTGCTTATCGTTGTCTCTGATTGGGAACCATATTTAGACAGCCATATTCTTTGAGTTTGTCGTGGGTGATTGTCCTGAGTGTCTTGATGTCCTTAGTCTGTGTTAGTTTGCACCAGTTAAGGCTGTTTCGGTTTTCACTACGGTTATTGTTTTGGAGAGTTTGTGTTTTGGATTCGTGTTACGTTGTGTGATTAAACATGGATCGCAATATACACGCTGCAGTTTGGTCCGACTCTCCTTCACCATTAGAAAACCATGACACACCCCACATTTTGCCCATGCATCCTGTGATTGGTCAGATACTCATATCTAGCTCAGCACTGGCCAGTCGGGACCAGTGAATGCTCTTCAAAGTGTATAAATATTCCCCTGATCTTGACGTGTGATCATGGGTGGAGTTATGTACATGGGATGCGTGCACACAAAGTAAGTTGTTGTTGTTGTTTAGCTTTGATTTGAATTTCACTTGAATGTAGCTATTACAATGTTATATGTTGAAGTTGTTAGTATTGGCTATTATTACATTTTAGTGTAGTTTCTATGTGTAATAATTGCTATTTATGTTGCCTATTTGTATAACCTCACTGTATGGTTATACTGTTGTTATTATTGTACTACTGGCTATTAGATACAGTCCTTTTGTTATTATTGTACTACTGGCTATTAGATACAGTCCTGTTGTTATTATTGTGCTATCTGTTATTAGATACAGTCCTGTAGTTATTATTGTACTACTGGCTATTAGATACAGTCCTTTTGTTATTATTGTACTACTGGCTATTAGATACAGTCCTGTTGTTGTTATTGTGCTATCTGTTATTAGATACAGTCCTGTAGTTATTATTGTACTACTGGCTATTAGATACAGTCCTTTTGTTATTATTGTACTACTGGCTATTAGATACAGTCCTGTTGTTGTTATTGTACTACTGGCTATTAGATACAGTCCTGTAGTTATTATTGTACTACTGGCTATTAGATACAGTCCTTTTGTTATTATTATTGTACTACTGGCTATTAGATACAGTCCTGTTGTTATTATTGTGCTATCTGTTATTAGATACAGTCCTGTAGTTATTATTGTACTACTGGCTATTAGATACAGTCCTGTTGTTATTATTGTACTTATTGTACAGTCATGTTGTTATTATTGTGCTACCTGTTAGATACAGTCCTGTTGTTATTATTGTACTACTGGCTATTAGATACAGTCCTGTTGTTATTATTGTGCTACTGGCTATTAGATACAGTCCTGTTGTTAGTACTACTGGCTTTAGATACAGTCCTGTAGTTATTATTGTACTACTGGCTATTAGATACAGTCCTGTTGTTATTATTGTGCTATCTGTTATTAGATACAGTCCTGTAGTTATTATTGTACTACTGGCTATTAGATACAGTCCTGTTGTTATTATTGTACTACTGGCTATTAGATACAGTCATGTTGTTATTATTGTGCTACCTGTTATTAGATACAGTCCTGTTGTTATTATTGTACTACTGGCTATTAGATACAGTCCTGTTGTTATTATTGTGCTACTGGCTATTAGATACAGTCCTGTTGTTATTATTGTACTACTGGCTATTAGATACAGTCCTGTAGTTATTATTGTACTACTGGCTATTAGATACAGTCCTGTTGTTATTATTGTGCTACCTGTTATTAGATACAGTCCTGTTGTTATTGTACTACTGGCTATTAGATACAGTCCTGTAGTTATTATTGTACTACTGGCTATTAGATACAGTCCTGTAGTTGTTATTGTACTACTGGCTATTAGATACAGTCCTGTTGTTATTATTGTACTACTGGCTATTAGATACAGTCCTGTTGTTATTATTGTGCTACCTGTTCTTAGATACAGTCCTGTTGTTATTATTATACTTCTTGGCATTATGCAACAGAAGATCAGATCCTGGGATTCTTCCTGGCAGGGGAGCCCTCTCCAACAGGTTGCCGTGAAGAGCATGGGACAGTCATATGAAGGACAGCAGCAAGAAGTTGTCTCATCTGCCCTGGAACCGTTGCCAGGTGTGACTGTGACTATTGGGTGTGACTATATTGTCTATCTAGCCCCGGCACCGTGGTCAGACACGGCTGCAATTGAGACCGGGCAGGGACCTCGGCCCCCTCTGGTCCTGAGGAGTCACCTGCTACGGAGACTGAGCCCACACCAGATATCATTCCCGATCCCCCCTCCGCAGTCGAGGAGTCTGGGGGAACCCTCTCCCCAACTTGGGCGGCCTATGAGATTCCTGCGGCATCGCCACACGGTAGTGAGCCTATATTGCTGACTGGATCCTATTTCTCACCACCACCAGATCATCACCAGCCAAATCTACTGGGGTGACCACCCAGACATCACCCTTTGACCTGTCCCAGAGGCACGACCCATTCCTGCTCCTGGGGTCCAAGCTGATCCACCATCTGCCCTGGATTTATCAGCACTGCCTCCTAATCTGGCCTGGATCTTCCGTTGGTGCCTGCTCCAAGACTTGCCCTGGGCCCTCCTCTGGTTCCTGCACTGGGAGCACATTGCGTGCCTGCTCTCCACTGCTGGGGCACAGCCTACCTCTGTGGGGGAACAACCTCCGTGCCTGCTCTCCACTGCTGGGGCACAGCCCACTTCTGTGGGGCAACCACCTCCGTTCCTGCTCTCCACTGCTGGGGCACAGCCCACCTCTGTGGGGCAACCACCTCCGTTCCTGCTCTCCACTGCTGGGGCCTGGCCTGCCTCAGTTGGGGAGCTGCCACCCTGGGCCTGTTGGGGAGCTGCCACCCTGGGCCTGTTGGGGAGCTGCCGCCCTGGGCCTGTTGGGGAGCTGCCGCCCTGGGCCTGTTGGGGAGCTGCCACCGCTGGGCCTGTTGGGGAGCTGCCGCCCTGGGCCTGTTGGGGAGCTGCCACCGCTGGGCCTGTTGGGGAGCTGCCACCCTGGGCCTGTTGGGGAGCTGCCGCCCTGGGCCTGTTGGGGAGCTGCCACCGCTGGGCCTGTTGGGGAGCTGCCGCCCTGGGCCTGTTGGGGAGCTGCCACCGCTGGGCCTGTTGGGGAGCTGCCACCGCTGGGCCTGTTGGGGAGCTGCCACCCTGGGCCTGTTGGGGAGCTGCCACCGCTGGGCCTGTTGGGGAGCTGCCACCGCTGGGCCAGTTGGGGAGCTGCCACCGCTGGGCCTGTTGGGGAGCTGCCACCCTGGGCCTGTTGGGGAGCTGCCACCCTGGGCCTGTTGGGGAGCTGCCACCGCTGGGCCTGTTGGGGAGCTGCCACCGCTGGGCCAGTTGGGGAGCTGCCACCGCTGGGCCTGTTGGGGAGCTGCCCCCGCTGGGCCTGTTGGGGAGCTGCCACCGCTGGGCCTGTTGGGGAGCTGCCACCGCTGGGCCAGTTGGGGAGCTGCCGCCGCTGGGCCAGTTGGGGAGCTGCCACCGCTGGGCCTGTTGGGGAGCTGCCACCCTGGGCCTGTTGGGGAGCTGCCACCCTGGGCCTGTTGGGGAGCTGCCACCCTGGGCCTGTTGGGGAGCTGCCACCGCTGGGCCTGTTGGGGAGCTGCCGCCGCTGGGCCTGTTGGGGAGCTGCCACCCTGGGCCTGTTGGGGAGCTGCCACCGCTGGGCCTGTTGGGGAGCTGCCGCCGCTGGGCCAGTTGGGGAGCTGCCACCGCTGGGCCTGTTGGGGAGCTGCCGCCCTGGGCCTGTTGGGGAGCTGCCACCGCTGGGCCTGTTGGGGAGCTGCCGCCGCTGGGCCTGTTGGGGAGCTGCCACCGCTGGGCCTGTTGGGGAGCTGCCACCGCTGGGCCTGTTGGGGAGCTGCCACCGCTGGGCCTGTTGGGGAGCTGCCACCGCTGGGCCTGTTGGGGAGCTGCCACCGCTGGGCCTGTTGGGGAGCTGCCACCGCTGGGCCTGTTGGGGAGCTGCCACCGCTGGGCCTGTTGGGGAGCTGCCGCCCTGGGCCTGTTGGGGAGCTGCCACCCTGGGCCTGTTGGGGAGCTGCCACCCTGGGCCTGTTGGGGAGCTGCCACCCTGGGCCTGTTGGGGAGCTGCCACCCTGGGCCTGTTGGGGAGCTGCCACCGCTGGGCCTGTTGGGGAGCTGCCACCGCTGGGCCTGTTGGGGAGCTGCCGCCGCTGGGCCTGTTGGGGAGCTGCCACCGCTGGGCCTGTTGGGGAGCTGCCACCCTGGGCCTGTTGGGGAGCTGCCACCCTGGGCCTGTTGGGGAGCTGCCACCGCTGGGCCTGTTGGGGAGCTGCCACCGCTGGGCCTGTTGGGGAGCTGCCACCGCTGGGCCTGTTGGGGAGCTGCCACCGCTGGGCCTGTTGGGGAGCTGCCACCGCTGGGCCTGTTGGGGAGCTGCCACCGCTGGGCCAGTTGGGGAGCTGCCACCCTGGGCCTGTTGGGGAGCTGCCACCGCTGGGCCTGTTGGGGAGCTGCCACCCTGGGCCTGTTGGGGAGCTGCCACCCTGGGCCAGTTGGGGAGCTGCCACCCTGGGCCTGTTGGGGAGCTGCCACCGCTGGGCCTGTTGGGGAGCTCAAAGTGAGTTGTGTGACATTTGTATATTGTTCTTCATAGTTAGTTACTACTATTGCCTATTGTATGTTGACCCTCTGTGTTGTGTAATACTCCGCAGGTGGCATATGCAATCTATACAGTCGTTTGACATGTATTACTGCTTTATTCTGTAAGCTTATGTATCTGTGCATTCTTTCCCTGGTGTATTCATTTGGTATGTGTGTATTCATTACCTCAGTGGTTCTGTAATGGACAGAAACAATCATTCCACTACCTTTCCCAATGTAAATCCCTGTGTACATCCCATGTTTATCTTCCTCAGTGTGTGTGAATAAAGTTCCAGTGTGTGTGCATAAAGTTCCAGTGTGTGTGCATAAAGTTCCAGTGTGTGTGAATAAAGTTCCAGTGTGTGTGAATAAAGTTCCAGTGTGTGTGAATAAAGTTCCAGCGTGTGTGAATAAAGTTCCAGCGTGTGTGAATAAAGTTCCAGCGTGTGTGAATAAAGTTCCAGTGTGTGTGAACTCTTGGGTTGCTTTATTCCCCTCTGACAGAGGGCGGAGTCAGTGAGTCACAACCCATTAAAATAGGTAGAGCCAGGTTGCTGTTTTTCAGGCCCCAATACCTTATCTACACAAAAATACTCCAGTACATTATCTACACATGAAGAGTGCTACTCAAACCAAGGTCAGCATCAGGGAGACTGAAAGGCCCTATTTTCCACATCCCAAACATAACAGCCTGTTTCCTGACTGGTTCCTAACCGCTCCATCTCACAAACCGTGTTGAAATCATTTGATTGAGGGCGTTTTTTGTTTCTTTTGGGGAGGGGGGTTATTGTGCCTGTCACGAATACATCCTTTGACTGGTAGCACCACCGACCAGACTTGTCAGTCAGTGGTTTCTATGGTAATTTCACACCCATTTGTTTTGTTGTTGTACTTGTATTGTGATGTAAAACAGAGGAGAAGGAATGAGCTTTTTGTGGGGGTGGAACATTTACATAGAAAACAAGCGGTTGTGACACAACGCTGAGAGGTGGTTCAATTGTGGCCCAGAAAATAAAGTCAGTAGATTCTTAGTGTGCTGCACCCAAGCCTTTATCCACAAGTACGTTGACAAAACACACATGTGAACACACCGGTATGCAAGCACTAAAAGAGGTCTATACACACACACACACACACACACACACACACACACACACACACACACACACACACACACACACACACACACACACACACACACAGGTATGCGTCCACCTGGTCTTCGATCCTCACACTGTGCAGGTGGTTCATCTCTCAGCTTTGAGGCTTATGAAACTCCTGGTGATGTATGGATTCAACCCTCCTGACCTGGACTGGCTGTCACCCTGGATATGTCTGTCTGGACGGCTGACAATGTATGAGTGTGTTGAAATCAATGATGTAAATAAACCCTGGATTGTCCAATGAGAGGCTTTGAAGCCACTGGTTGGCCATATTGGTACTCCTCAGAAGGAGCAGTACTCCATAGGAATGAATGGAATTCTACAGTATTTCAAATAAATGACAAAATTAGGACAAAATTACATGTATTTAGGTATTTATTTGTAAAAGTGGGGAGAGTATCATTAGTACTCTAAAAAAAATACTTTAAGGAATAGGTTTTTATATACTCTATAATTTAAAGTATGTATTAAGGCGTTTGTAATATAATATACTTTTAAAAAATGAATGTAGACATTAATACATGCATTTCTATAGCATTCAAAATCCAAAGTACTAAAATGGCTGCGTGGCAGCTTCAAAACAGCGCCCCCTGGGACTCATCTAAGGTTAATACATATCATTGGTTGAACTGGCAACACATGGTCTGTCTTTCAAACACACCCAACAAAACCCCCCCGCCCCTTCCTGCTTGGATTGATTATGGGTGATGGATTGTTCAGCATGTGCATCTGACCCACACGTCTAACACTCACCTCCGCCTTCTCAAGACTCAGGGTTTTTAGACTTGCCAAGTCACTTGCATTTCTCTATCCAGCTGGATGTTAAGGGATGCGTGTGATAGCGTCTGCACGTGACGATTATCCTTCGTGTGTAGATCTATCCACATCATTGATTCATATTCACCCCTACCTTACAAGTACTGTACTACCATGGTATTATTCACTCAACTAGCTTCCACTGTGACCTCATTTTGTCATGTACACCACAGCACATTCATCATATTTTTTTCCAACATATCTTCTCCCTCTCACTCCCGCTTAGCGCGAGGACTCCGCTCTCATATTTTGAGGCTTGATCCCAGGCCGAGCGTGTCACTGGCCCAAGCTGGAGATATGTACCGTGTGTGTGTGATGTCCCGGTGGTTTGTTGGAGAGAGGGCCCAGTCTGACAGACTGTCTGCATCCACGGTGAGAGGCATTAGTCAGAGGAACCGACCGTGCCTTTCAGCAGCTCTCCTGACTGAGATGTGCTAAATTACATTTCCTGTGTTTCATAACAGCGACTACCCAAGCTCTGACTGACGCTAGGACTTCCTGCTCAAGTCAAACATAAACACTTTTTTTTGCCGTTTTTAGGTAACGTCGCCGCAGGGTTGACAATGGAGATGTTCTTTTGGCCCTGTGTAAACAAGCAGACTTTAAGGCCAGGGAATCTTTGTTTCCTGGAACGTGTTTGTGTGCATAGCTGTGTGTCAGTGTACATACAGAACATACTTGGCTTCCTTTCCTAATTTCCAAAGTCATTGTAACCATTGATAGTTGGTAGAGCTGGTAGAGCAACGCCAGGGTTGTGGGTTCCATGTGGCTCAGTTGGTAGAGCAACGCCAGGGTTGTGGGTTCCATGTGGCTCAGTTGGTAGAGCAACGCCAGGGTTGTGGGTTCCATGTGGCTCAGTTGGTAGAGCAACGCCAGGGTTGTGGGTTCCATGTGGCTCAGTTGGTAGAGCAACGCCAGGGTTGTGGGTTCCATTCCCACTGGGGACTGGTTTGACATTGTTTTTAATGAAAATGTATTCACTCACTACTGTGAGCTAAAAGACTAAAATGTAAATAGAAGAACCTTTTTGGTTCCGGATAGAACCATTTTGGGTTCCATGCTCCTTTCCACAGAGGGTTCTACCTGCAACCAAAAAGGGTTATCCTATGGGGACTGAACCCCTTTGGAGGGTACTGCTATCAAATGAGATATATTTCCAGTGTATTGCTCTCCTACAACCCACTCACCATCACTGTGCCACAATAGAACACTTTCATTGACATTTTAACCTCTGTCTTCTAGAAACAAACGAGGAGCCTCCATTGGTAGGAAAATGCATTACAAGGTTCTTTAGATACCATCATCTCAATATGGCCTTTTTCCTGTTGCTTTACTACAACCTTGCTATTTTCCCACCATCTGACTTCATTTGTCCAAGTCCTCAGTTTGTCTGTCCTCCTCTACCCCTCCCTCCCTCTGTCTGTCTGGCTGCCCTCCTATACCCCTCCCTCTGTCTGTCTGGCTGCCCTCCTATACCCCTCCCTCTGTCTGTCTGGCTGCCCTCCTATACCCCTCCCTCTGTCTGTCTGGCTGCCCTCCTATACCCCTCCCTCTGTCTGTCTGACTGCCCTCCTATACCCCCCTCTGTCTGGCTGCCCTCTGTCTGTCTGACTGTCCTCCTATACCCCTCCCTCTGTCTGTCTGGCTGCCCTCCTATACCCCTCCCTCTGTCTGTCTGACTGTCCTCCTATACCCCTCCCTCTGTCTGTCTGGCTGCCCTCCTATACCCCTCCCTCTGTCTGTCTGACTGGCCTCCTATACCCCTCCCTCTGTCTGTCTGGCTGCCCTCCTATACCCCTCCCTCTGTCTGTCTGACTGTCCTCCTATACCCCTCCCTCTGTCTGTCTGGCTGCCCTCCTATACCCCTCCCTCTGTCTGTCTGGCTGCCCTCCTATACCCCTCCCTCTGTCTGTCTGGCTGGCCTCCTATACCCCTCCCTCTATCTGTCTGTCCTCATCTCCCTCCGTCCGTCTGTCCGTCTGTCCTGTCCTGACGGTCTGTCCTCGCCTCCCTCCCTGTCCCCCTCTGTCTCTCTGTCTGCCCTCGTCTTCCTGCCTGCTCCCTTCTCTGTCTGTCCGTCTGTCCTCATCTCCCTGCCCCCCTTTGCCCTCTCTAGCATCTGAGAGAGGGCTTGTGATGATGTCACACAGGGACATCTGGCCTCTATAAAAGGGGGAGCCACTGTGAAAATCTCTTAATGAAGTTGCGAAGAGCCTGAGTTGAGCTGAGCTGTGCTGACTACTTCCACCTCCATAGAAACGGATCAAGTTGGACTTGAATTTTCTCCTTAGAAAACACCAAAACATACAGGCTCACCCACACCTCCTTCAGATAGATGAGAAGATACAGGGAGATCTCATTTGAAAGCAGTGAACAGCTCCTATTCTTCACATTGGTTTGATCACTGCGTCTTTCGACATTGCTAGCCCTGAGAGTGACGAGTCTAGCTGACATATTGGGAAAACTTTGTATTCATTTTTTTCCCGAACCCATGAAAATCACGTTTTCTTTGTGGACAATGATGCGACAAGCAACCATCTCCTCGGTGGTGTTTCTATCTTGCACTGTCATGCTGGTAAGTACTTTTTAAAGTGTTTCATATGTGTGCTTTTACCTCTCCATTCAAATGAGTGTCTTTACATCATCGGGTTCTACATACTTCACCCTAAGCTCTTAAAAATTATACAATGCAATCTTTAATATTCAAATTGAGAAATTGCAAGTATATATTATGATCAAATTCATTTCAAATTATGCATATTATATTGTCCATCTATTGACTGAAATAATGAGACCGGGATCTTTGAACAAATGAATAAACTCATCTCCATAGATACATCTGAATTGAGGGCTTGTTTGATACTTTTGAGCTTGATGATCTAGTCTGTGTCGCTCCAGGCTGATGTGTAACAACCATGCTTAGAAAGGTAGAAGCAGAAATGTGTCCTAACCAGATTAGAACAGGGTGCCGGTTTGAATGAAAGCATTGTTCTAAATCAAATTCCTTTGTACAATCACAGTTTAATTATTTGGATATTTGGGTACACAATCAGAGAATTTGGAGAGGAATTTCTGCTGAGTGTTAGCTGATATTTGACCTGCACACTGTAAATGAACATATCTGAAATACCAGTAAGAGTTTTTGCTTGTGGATAATCAAGAGGACTTTAGATCTTTGGGTAACCTTATTCTAGGTATACACTTGATTCCACCATTTTTTCTCCTCTGGATATTTACTCAAGCATTGTACAATCCCTCTTCTGTGGGGGCTTCCAACACCAAAGGATGCCCTTCCCCTGTGCCCTGCAGTGAACATGTACACACTAACTCTCAATCCTCTCGCTGTGCTTCCCAGGTGCAGGGTGGATGCCCGCGGCAGTGCTCGTGCCCCACCTCGCCGCCCTCATGCCCACCAGGTGTCAGCTGGGTGACAGACTCCTGCGGCTGCTGTAAGGTGTGCGCCAGGCAGTACAACCAGGACTGCAGCCCTAGCCAGCCCTGTGACCACATCAAGGGCCTGCACTGCCACCTAGGGTCTGGAGGAGACCCGGAGACAGGACTGTGTCGAGGTAAGGGCATGGACATCGAAATGGCCGAGGGTGGGGCATACTTATGCTATGATTGACATTTCCTATCCACCTTCTGATTGGCACTGATAATATTATTGACAATGCTAACTCTAATGAATATAATGATATACACAAAAGCGACAATGATTGTACAAAAATGCATTGCTCCTGTCCCAGCTGAGGCCATGGGTCGTCCCTGTGAGCTGAACGGCCGGGTCTACCAACACGGGGAGGACTTCCAGCCCAGCTGCCAGCACCAGTGCAGCTGTATGGACGGCGTGGTGGGCTGCATGCCCCTGTGCCCACACCAGGTACCACTACCAGGTTGGCACTGCTCCCGGCCCCGGCTGGCCAGGCTGCCAGGACGCTGCTGCGAGGAGTGGCTTTGTGACGATGACAACCATATCAAGGAGGACTCCAGAGAGGTTGACCACGCTCCACCTCCTTCCCCACCCCAGCACCCTGATCTTGCCAGCAATGAGCTGCTCATGGCTCCCACCCCCTGGGACTCAAGTGCTGGAGCGTCATATCAAGGTACATAATGATACTTTTGATGTGTTTTGTATCAGTCAGAGGAGAATGGTGTTCCTCATGGCTCATGTTTGGCCCTCTCTTCTTACAGAGTGGATCTCCTCCCCGCAGTCCCATGCCTTACTTCCCTCAACCTGCTTCCTGCAAACCACTGATTGGTCGCCTTGCTCAGCCACGTGTGGGATGGGTGTGTCCAGCCGAGTAACCAGTAGCAACGCTGAGTGTCGGTTGGCCAGAGAGACACGACTGTGCCAGATCCGGCAGTGTGATCTTGCACTCACCCCTTCTCCCAAGGTAAGACATGGACAACGTGTGGGCACACTTTTTCAATGAGAAGAAACACAATGGTCCAGGATCATCAAATGGGAATTACACTACTATAAATTGACCACTAGACAGGTTATGGAATTGTACCATGTGTAATTCACAGCTATCCTCCTGTCAAGCAGTGGAGGCAGCTGAGGGGAGGACAGCTCATAATAAAGGCTGGAACGGAGTTAATGAAATAGAAACCATGTGTTTGATACCATTCCACTAATTCTACTCCAGCCATTACCACAAGCCCATCCTCCCCGATTAATGTGGGCCACCAACCTCCTGTGCTGTCAGGGTGTATGTATTTTGACCTGTGACCCCATTTCTCTTACAGAAAGGAAAGAAGTGCCAACGCACAATACGTCCTCGCAAACCTGTCCGGATCAAGTTCACCGGCTGCTCTACAGCTCGCCAGTATCGTCCTCGTTCCTGTGGCTTGTGTGCCGACGGCAGCTGCTGCACTCCTTCTCTGACGCGCACGGTGAACCTTCACTTCCGCTGTCCCGGAAGCAGGCAGGACTTTACCCGTAGAGTCATGTGGATCCAGCGTTGCCGCTGCAGTCAGAGCTGCCAAAGTCAAGGGCTTGCCTCCCCGGGCTCTCTCAGTCTGCCTAACGACATTCATACCTTCTCCCACTGAGCCCCATGTCTAAACACTAGCATTTCTTGCCACAAGAACATGCCCTTGACTTGACTCTGGCCCTCGACTCTAGGGTTCACCCTTGTCCTAATCTCACTGTCTCCTTCCCTCGTTCCAAAAATGTTTCCTGTTCCCTAACCCCAGGGTTTATTTCTGCCGTAGCCTCTTTACCCCAGTCTGTGTTCCTTTACCCCAGGACTCCCCCTGACCCTGTCTCCAGTCTGTGTTCCTTTACCCCAGGACTCCCCCTTCCCTGTCTCCAGTCTGTGTTCCTTTACCCCAGGACTCCCCCTGACCATGTCTCCAGTCTGTGTTCCTTTACCCCAGGACTCCCCCTGACCCTGTCTCCAGTCTGTGTTCCTTTACCCCAGGACTCCCCCTGACCCTGTCTCCAGTCTGTGTTCCTTTACCCCAGGACTCCCCCTGACCCTGTCTCCAGTCTGTGTTCCTTTACCCCAGGACTCCCCCTGACCCTGCCTCCAGTCTGCCCTCACCCCATACAGAAGGCTCCATCAGCTGGAGGAAGGACACTGATGCGATGTAGTGAACTGTTTTACTCTTACAGCTGCCTAATTGTGTACCCAACACTTTCTCTCGCTCATTCTCTCACGGGTGGTAACTCCCCCCATAATCCAACAAATCAGCACCTCCATATAACGTCAGTGATGGACTGAGTGACTGAATTTAAAAGACAGTTGGGGGTGCTTCTGTGTTACTGTAGTTTGGAATGGTGAATTGTACTCTGTGGGACTGTACTTATAACTACCCAAAGAGAAAGGTTAGACTGAATATCAGACAGGCAATCTCACAGAGACATTTGCGTAGCATCCCTTCTGACAAACGCCTTTATAGCCTTTACGCCTTTTCACTTGTCTGTTTTGCTTGTGTTCAGTAAGTGACAGATCTGTGGGCGATTGTGTCATTCTACAAATGACCTCTGTCAGTGGACCTCCTATCAAATTTGATGGGCAAGAATATAAATGCACAGGTGTTCATGGTTTACACTCTGAAATATGAATCATCATTGTTATAGACACAGAGGTTTTAAATGGACCTTTGTAAGTTATTCATGTTTAATTATTGAAGCGATGACTTGTAAATATGTATTTACTATACTTTGTACAGTTAGGCAATGTTGATTTGTTTGTCATTAGGTATATATGTCTGTTTCGTATCGTCTCTATCTGTACAGACTTCACTTAACGATGGAGTGACATGTTTTGGATATTACCTCCTTTTTCGAGGTGCACAGAATATAAACAATAGTGGACCGAGAATGTAATATGTTAATTTATATCACTTTATTTTGATTAATATATTCAATAAATGTCTTATAATGAAAGTGCCTCTTGTAAAAAAAAAAAACGCCATGAAAATATATGTATTTCTACAAAAACAAATGTGCGTGATATTTCCCATAATTTGTGTCCCACTTTTCTGTTTACCAGTAAACACACACCTAGTCTGTGATATGGTTTGATTACTCTACAGTATTACATGTATTATTTTGTATAGATATCATTACTAGATATTTGTGTACAAATATGATATAGTCTCCATTGTCAATCCCAAATCAGTGAATCAGATTTTTATAATGAGACCCAGAAGAGAGCCAGGTGGAACACCCTGAAGCTGACTGGGGGACGGACAGGGGAAGGTTTCAATAAGAGACTAGTGGGACGGAGAGACCCACCTGAGAGTGTTATTTGCTGTGGAACTGTGGACTCGGGTTAAGGCCTCGGTTCAAGTTCCTGTAGGTTAGTACACAGCGCCCAGGCCCAGTTTCACATGGCAAACATTGCAGCCGTCTCACAAATACCACACACTGTATCCTTGTTTCTCAGACCCGACACTCTCCCCCGCGCTCTGTGACTAACTATCCACACTGACCTCCCCACACCATGCCGATGCATACTTGATGTCAGCCGTGATGCCAAGGATGATTACTTCTACTGCTGCCACTACTACTGCATGCCACTAATACCACCATGACGACCACTGCTGCAATTACTAGCATGGTACTACCACCCATACTGCAAGAGCAACAGCAACAACAAAATATTGTAGCAGTGGTCGTAGAAATCTTGGTGTTATTCACTACAGTTATGAATAAATTAAATATTTACCAGGAAACCTTAAAGTCTAACCTTAAAGTGTTGTGAGAAGAGGCACTTGTGTTTTTACAGAAACTAGATTCGGTTTTTTTACATACTAGTGTGGCATTCCCTTTGGTATTCCCTTTTTTGTCCAAGACTCATGTTGTCAATATTGAGGTAGAAAGTCTTACATTTGCAACTGTTATCAAATTTAGCTAAATACTTTCACCTTGGATTTTCATAGACCTTTCATGTCAATGTTCAATGTGATGCATTAATGCCCTTGGGACCTGTAAAAACACTATACATATGAATAAAATGCACTATTATCCCCATTATGATCAACTTTATTTTTTTTAAATGGTAAGAATGTTATAAGCTGTTAGTTGGCCAAGGGCATGCAATTCAGGAAAAGAACGTACAAGGGGGAGGAGAAGGGTGGGATTGTACAGCTGGAATCCTTTGTGGGTGTGTGAGTTGGTATAATGTGTAGAATTGTGTGTAACTAATGGATTTTCCAGTGTCTTGCGCTGCGTTGTGTACATTGGCTGTGAGAGCGTACATTGGCTGTGAGAGCAGACAGGAAGGCCCAGGTGTAGCGTGGTCTCGCACGCAGAGAGCTGTGAGTGTTAGCACGGCCCTGACGGAGGAACAGGAAACACTGTATGTCGGAAGCCTGGGGTCTCGCAGGTGGGATGTGGCGGGATTGACAGGGGAAGGAAGGGGTGGGACAGGTCACAGAGTAATCAAACACAAATGTTCATATGATACAAGCACCATGCACACCACTTTGTTAAATCAAGAAAAGCCTGGTCATTTATGCCAGGTTTTCTAGATTATGGCAGATTTTTTTCAGAATTTTCACGTACGAAATCATAGAATACAGCCACAATAGAACAGTCTGTATTCTATAGGAAGTCATTTTGCACATCCCCAATCCTGGATCTTTGGAGGCAATGGAAATACTCCCCTCTACTGGCAATAGAAAACAACAGCGATGTGTGTTGTGGATCGAGTTAAAAAAAAAATGAAAACCGAGAACTAAAGTTGTTTTCAATAGTTGTTTTTAATTCATAAAAAAATCATATTAATTGGAATATAATCTTGGAACGGAATATAACTAAAAACATTAAATAACATTGCAATATAACATTTATTAACAATAATTTACCTAATTAACACAGTGTAACATTTATGTGGCAACTCTCTTATGCTCTGCTATCAAACTAATTCTAATTTGTACATAGGTCACAAATAAAGCTAAAGCTATTATTAAACAAATACACATATATTATATTTTTTAGATTCATCAAAGTAGCCATACTTTGCCTTTAAGACAGCTTTGCACACTCTTGGCATTCTCTCAACCAGCTTCACCTGGAATGTTTTTCCAACAGTCTTGAAGGAGTTCCCACATATGTTGAACACTTGTTGCTGCTTTTCCTTCACTCAGCGGTCCAACTCAGCCCAAACAATCTCAATTGGGTTGGTCAGGTGATTGTGGAGGCCAGGTCATCTGATGCAGCTCTTCATCACTCTCCTTCTTGGTCAAATAGCCCTTACACAGCCTGAAGGTGTGTTGGATCACTGTCCTGTTTAAAAACAAATGCTTGTCCCACTAAGCGCAAACCAGATGGGATGGCGTATCTCTGCAGAATGCTGTGGTAGCCATGCTGGTTAAGTGTGCCTTGAATTCTAAATAGATCACTGACAGTGTCACCAGCAAAGCACCCCCACACCATCACACATCCTCCTCCAAGCTTCACGGTGGGAACCACACATGTGGAGATCATCCGTTCACCTCCTCTGCGTCTCACAAAGAAACGGCGGTTGGAACCAAAAATCTCAAATATTGGACTTATCAGACCAAAGGACAGATTTCCACCGGTCTAATGTCCATTGCTCATGTTTCTTGGCCCAAGCAAGTCTCTTCTTATTATTGGTGTCCTTTAGTAGTGGTTTCTTTGCAGCAATTTGACCCCATTCACGCAGCCTCCTCTGAACAGTTGATGTTGAGATGTCTGTTACTTGAACTCTGTGTTGTATTTATTTGGGCTGCAATTTCTGAGGCTGGTAACTCTAATTAATTTATCCTCTGTAGCAGAGGTAACTCTGGGTCTTCCTTTCCTATGGCGGTCCTAATTAACGCCAGTTTCATTATAGTGCTTGATGGTTTTTGTGACTGCACTTGAAGAAACTTTCAAAGTTCTTGAAATGTTCTACATTTACTGACCTTCATACCTTAAAGTAATGATGGAATGTCATTTCTCTTTGCTTATTTGAGCTATTCTTGGCATAATATGGACTTGGTCTTTTACCAAATAGAGCTATCTTCTTCTACCTTTTCACAACACAATTGATTGGCTCAAATGCATTAAGAAGGAAATAAATTCCACAAATAAACTTTTAATAAGGCACACCTGTTTATTGAAAGGCATTCCAGGTGACTACCTCATGAAGCTGGTTGAGGGAATGCCAAGAGTGTGCAAAGCTGTCATCAAGGCAAAGGGTGACTACTTTGAAGAATCTCAAATATAAAAAAATATAAAATATATTTTTATTTCTTTAACACTTTTTTGGTTATTTGATAGTTTTGATGTCTTCACTATTATTCTACAATGTAGAAAATACTAAAAATGAAGAAAAACCCTTGAATGAGTAGGTGATTCCAAACTTTTGACTGGTACTGTACATGTCGGTTGTTTTGCTCTAGGATGCCCACATGCCTCACAAGACTCGTCTGAAGGTCCCCCGGTACCAGTTGAAAACATTTATGGAAGTATATATATATATACTGTTTTGTGCCAAAAATAAAGGGTTAATTACATGTAAATAAAAATAAGAATGTTACCTGGGATTTCTGATTTCTCTTTAGATTTTTGGGAGGAACTATCTGTTGTTCTATGTAGTGAACCCCCCAGCTTAGACAGGGTTTAGACCCTCGTGGGTTAAAGCATGTCTGTCTTATGTTTCCCCCTCCAGCTGCCTTCAGTGCTCCAGGCCCTGATGTGATGCAGTGAAGAGACCCGGAGCCAGCTTCACACCCAGACTTCGTCTCAGCACAACCCCATGGAGAATGCCCCGCAATCGGGGGGAGAAGCCCACTACACGTCCCTCTACCAAGTGGCGCCCGAAGCACGCCTTGAGCTGTCTGCACATAACCCTTCCTCACCCCTACCCGTCACTCTGCTTACTGTGCAGTGTGTCTGTGAAAACGGCAAAATAGTGAATACTTACCCATTTTTTAAAACCCCTGTAGCCCCATCCCAATTCACTCCCTACCACTTCTTCTTAGCCATGACCCTTCAATGTTTACAAATCTGAAAGGTGTGAATAGTTCAAATCAGTAGCTTCCACCATATTGCCTCCACCTTACAGATCTGCAAACATTGAAGGGTTAGGACCAAGGAGAAGTTGTAGGGAGTGTATTGGGACAGGTTGTCCGACTTCACCCCATCACATTGCAGTCATAAGCAGCGTACTGTCCGTACCTGCCAAACTTACGCATAGGGTTTAAGGGTTAAAAGTTGATTTGGAATTGGTCCCTAGTGGAACCATATCAAAGTTGCCCATTACGTGCAGATCTAGGGCCATCTTACCCATCCACAAACCCGACTTCCCCATTAGAGGGGGGAATGTGAAGCTGACCTTCGATCTAATGGCTGTATGTGCATTGTATGCCATGATTGGGAATGTATTGTATTTTCTGTATATCTGAAAGTAAATGAGTATTCAGGGCTCATCTGTAAAAGATAATTTGGTCTCAGTATGACTTGCTGGTAAAATAAAGGTAAAATAAATGAAAACATTGTTAACAGGGTAATGCACATATGACACAAACAGACAGTCTACCGGTGTTTTCTGTTTGATCAGTCATTCAGTGTTTCCCTACTTGAATCCAAGGGAAATTGCATTAACAACAGTAAAACGTTCTATCAGCTTTTGTTTAGCTAGTTATTTTAGATATACAATAATACTATGTGTATCTGATTGTTCAGTGGAATAATTGATGAAAACAAGGCTAAATTAACATTTTCGTTTTATTAAACACAGGCACTTAAAACATGCCATGAACCATCAGTATCTTTTCTTTGTCTGTTTTAAGAAAAGATATACACAAAAATCCTGGAATGAGCAGCTCTCCTGAAGATCTGGATAAAACAATTCAAAAACGTGAATCCAGTTTTACTTGGCTTTTTAACCAGAGATTCTCAAGACTTTTGAGTGAGCTGCCGAATGTCTGGATAAAAAACAAGCAGCATTTTCCTTTTCTCCTCCCTTTTTCCAACAGTCCTCTCAAATGAACGGTATGCTGTAACAGTCAAACAGGACATGGAGGAGGAGACAAACTGATTGGCACAGAAAGACAGAGAGATATACAGGAGGCTGATTGACAAACAAATGGAGAGGTAGACAGATAGACAGACAGGAAAGGGGTGAAGGGGGAAGGGAGAGGGGGGAGGGAGAGGGAAGGAGAAAAAGGGGAGGGAAGAGGAGGAATTGAAGAATTGTGAGGGAGAGGAGGGAGAAGAGGGGAGACAAACTGATTGCAAAATGAGATCATCTGAAAATAACTAGGTAAGATACTCAAGTGATCAACATCAAATTGATCAGAAATACACAGTGTATACGTTGTTATTGTTGTAAATGACTATTGTAGCTGGAAACAGCTGATTTTTTTATGGAATATCTACATAGGAGTACAGAGGCCCATTATCAGCAAGCATCAATGGAACATTGTGTTAGTTAATCCAAGTTTATAATTTTAAAATGCTAATTGATCATTAGAAAAACATTTTACAATTATGTTAGCACAGCTGAAAGTGTTGTTCTGATTAAAAAAGCAATAAAACGGGCCTTCTTTAGACAAGTTGAGTATCTGGAGCATCAGGTAGCTTAGTATCCTGGGACGGCAGGAAGCCTAGTGGTTAGAGTGTTGGGCCAGTAACCAAAAAGTTGCTGGATCTAATCCCAGAGCTGACAAAGTAAAAAATCTGTCATTCTGCCCCTGAACAAGGCAGTTCAACCACTGTTCCCTGGTAGGCTGTCATTGTGAATATGAATTTGTTCTTAACTGACTTACCTAGTTCAATACATTTTTTTTTTAATCAGCATTTCTGGGTTTGATTACAGGCTCAAAACGGCCATAAACAAAGAATTTTCTTCTGAAACTCGTCAGTCTATTCTTGTTCTGAGAAATGTGAGAAATTGCCAAGAAACTGAGGATCTGGTACAACGCCTTCATATACCAGAATAGAAAGAGGAGTGGGAGGCCCCGGTGCACAACTGAGCAAGAGGACAAGTACATTAGAGTGTCTAGTTTGAGAAACGGACGCCTCACATGTCCTCAACTGGCAGCTTCATTAAATAGTACCCGGAAAACACCAGTCTCAACTTCAACAGTGAAGAGGCGACTCCGGGTTGCTGGCCTTCTGATAAAATTCACACATTTTGGGGAATTATCAGTTTTGTTTTATCAGGGGGTATGCAGCACTCTCAGCACCCCTACTTCCCGCGGCTATGTCTATACAGTTCCAGAACAGAACCATGATTTTATATGAACAGGTTAATAACGTTCTTATACCTTCCAGGTATTTTTTTTCCATCCCCACAAAAAAATGCTAAACAAAGCACCTATGCAAAGCCCTCACTCTGTCACTCAGAAACTTCCACTGTATGCCTGCCTGCCAGCTGAAAATCTCTGCCAGTCAGTGTGTGTGTAGGCAACCTGCCCCAGGCCCACAGAAATGCAGTCTAGTAACCTTTTGCAAATGGGATTCAGAAATTAGGGAGAGAGGTTTTTTTTTATTAGAGAAGAAGAATTCAGATAATACATGTCATAACAACAAGATGCCCAGCGCTCCAAGCCTCCTCCCCCATCCTTTCTCGCTCTCTCCACACTCGCAAAATGTCAGTCGCATCTCGAGCCCTACCCTATTCTTTCCTAGCTATAGATCTGGTAACAGATTGGCGCACATTCAACAAATCTGGTCTAACAAAGTGGATATTTGTGAAATCCGTCATGATTTATGTATTGTAACAGGCCCACAATGTAGTTAATTTTGGATATATTGGGCCAGTTTTGCTGCATTACATTTGAAAGTTGTCCCTTTTCAGGTTTAGAAGAAGTGACTGCTAACTGTTAACTCCCGTTTGTATAAGATGGTTAGCATAGCTAGCATACAGAAATCGGTGGTGGTAGTCTGAAGTCAAAGTTTTTTAAAACTGTTATGCAGTTGATTGGTGACAATGACATGAACATGTGTTGGGGTTGACATCCACACAAGCATTATACTCCGATTCTTACCTCAACATAGTGTGAAATACACATTAGTATTTAGGGTAATATTGTATCTAGCTAAGCTAGCCAATATAGCTACCATGCTGAGGCAGAGCGACTCGGTGCAGGATTCCCATATTAGTTTATGTTGCCCACTTACAAATTATTGCAACAATTGCATCCATTTCTCACAACTTTAACCATGTAGAGTAAAAAAAAAAATGCTCTCAAACACAATTGAACCTAGCAGTCTTGCTGAGATATGTGAGCACCAATCTTTTTTTTGTTTCTTGGCACAGGGCACACCTTCTACATTCACATCTTGCAGTTTATTTTATTTTACCTTTATTTACCTACTGGTCTAGGCAAGTCAGTTAAGAACAAATTCTTATTTTCAATGACAGCCTAGGAACAGTGGGTTAACTGCCTGTTCAGGGGCAGAACAACAGATTTGTACCTTGTCAGCTCTGGGATTTGAACTTGCAACCTTTCGGTTACTAGTCCAACACTCTAACCACTAGGTTACCCTGCTGCCCCTCTAACTCGGGAATCGTATCAACTTCAAGAGGATCAAAGATCAGAATAAGGGGGGACCCCTCCTCCATTCATCCTGACAGTCAGTGAGAGGGGTGCGGACTCTTGTGTACCATCAAAGAGGGATTGGTTGTGATCACTCTTGGGGCTTTGAGGGAAAGGGTGAGGGCATGTTTGAAGCCTTTGTATGCAGGAGGGGATTTGAATACAATCACAAACTGCTGTCTTCCTCTTTGAAACCAAAACCAATGACACACGGGAGAAAGGGAGTTTCAGAGGGGTCCATGGTGACCACGGTATAACCCCTTAGCAGGTAATATACATGTTAATGATGGGATGGATGCAGAAGCCCGGAGCCAGCGGGAGATACTTGCATATGCATGGAGTGGCGTGGAAAGTAAACCAACCATGAAATGACAATAAGATGGCTTAAGAGCCTAATAACATGCCTGTGCGTTTGATTATTGTTTCTACACACTTAAACATCTGTTTATTATACTTTGGAAAGAAGAAACATTTAATATGTTATTTGATTCTCTGACACACCATTGAACCTGCTTTGACATTTTATTTTTGGATGAATGCAAATGATAATGGATTTGCATTTCAGTTTAATTATTGGAGGTGTTAGTTGTCCCCCACAATGAAATCGATGAGGGGACTGTGGAGCTGTGTCTGTACGTTCGTCACATGCGATATCTCGACAGTATTGGCTAGATTTTGACTAAACTTGGGTAAATTATGCAACTTGCCATAGAGATCCCGCATTTCCAAAATGTAAAAAATTGCATTGATTGGCCAAAGGGGGGTGCTATAGTAAACAACTGAAATTCCAAACTTTGAAGAAGCAAACAGTGCCTTCAGAAAGTATTCACACCCCTTGACTTTTTCCACACTTTAATGTTACAAAGTGTGATTGAAATAAATTGAATTGTCATTATTTATCAACAATCTACATAAAATACTCTATTGTCAAAGTGGAAGAACATTTCTAAAAAAGAAAGAAAGAAAATAATTAATTGATTTGATAAGTACTCAACCCCCTGAGACAATACATGTTAAAATCACCTTTGGCAATGATTACAGCTGTGAGTCTTTTTGGGTAAGTCTCTAAGAGCTTTGCGAAACCTGGATAGTACAATATTTTTCAAGCTCTGTGAAGTTGGATGTTAAATCATTGCTAGACAGTCATTTGCAAGTCTTGCCATAGATTTTCAAGACGATTTAAGTCAAAACCTAGGCCACTCAGGAACATTCAAATCAAATGTTATTGGTCACATACACATAATTAGCAGATGTTAATGCGAGTGTAGCGAAATGCTTGTGCTTCTAATTCCAACAGTGCAGTAATATCTAACAAGTAATCTAACAATTCCCCAACAACTACCTAATACACACAAATCTAAATCGAGGAATAAGAATATGTACATATAAATATATGGATGAACGGCATAGGAATGGTGCAATAGATGGAACAGTATATACACTACCGTTCAAAGGTTTGGGGTACTTAGAAATGACCTTGTTTTTGAAAGAAAATCAAACATTTTGTCCATTAAAATAACATCAAATTGATCAGAAATACAGTGTAGACATTGTTATTGTTGTAAATTACTATTATAACTGGAAACGGCAGATTTTTTTTATGGAATATCTACATAGGCGTACAGAGTCCTATTATCAGCAACCATCACCACTGTGTTCCAATGGCACATTGTGTTAGCTAATCCAAGTTGGTCATTTTAAAAAGGCTAATTGATCATTAGAAAACCCTTTTGC
Source organism: Oncorhynchus keta (assembly GCF_023373465.1). NCBI lineage: Eukaryota > Metazoa > Chordata > Actinopteri > Salmoniformes > Salmonidae > Oncorhynchus > Oncorhynchus keta. The sequence continues at coordinate 15,031,296 of NC_068429.1, forward strand.
AATTATGTTAGCACAGCTGAAAACTGTTCTTCTGATTAAAGAAGCAATACAACTGACCTTCTTTAGACTAGTTGAGTATCTGGAGCCATCAGCATTTGTGGGTTCAATTACAGGCTCAAAATGGCCAGAAACAAAGACCTTTCTTTTGAAACTCATCAGTCTATTCTTGTTCTGAGAAATGAAGGCTATTCCATGTGATAAATTGCCAAGAAACTGAAGCTCTGGTACAACGCTGTGTACCTCTCCTTTCAAAGCACAGGACAAACTGGCTCTAACCAGAATAGAAAGAGGAGTGGGAAGCCCCGGTGCACAATTGAGCAAGAGGACAAGTACATTAGAGTGTCTAGTTTGAGAAACAGATGCCTCACAAGTCCTCAATTGGCAGCTTCATTAAATAGTACCCGGAAAACACCAGTCTTAACGCCAACAGTGAAGAGGCGACTCCGGGATGCTGGCCTTCTAGGCAGAGTTGCAAAGAGAAAGCCATATCTCAGACTGGCCAATAAAAAGAAAAGATTCAGATGGGCAAAAGAACACAGACACTGAACAGAGGAACTCTGCCTAGAAGGTCAGCATCCTGGAGTCGCATCTTCACTTTTGACATTGAGACTGGTGTTTTGCCAGATGAAACACTCTTGAAATAGCTAAAGTATTGAGGCGTGACCACAATCAAACGTTTTGTTGCAAATAGTCAACTGGGGCACAAAAAACACACAGAGAAGAAAAGGTACAAATGAACTGCAAAAGACTTGAGAATGATTAAACGTCAAGCTACCAGGAACCCATTATCCTCCAGTGGTACCATATTCCAGAACTGAGAATGATTAAATGTCAAGCTACCAGGAACCCATTATCTTCCAGTGCCACCATATTCCAGAACTGAGAATGATTAAATGTCAAGCTACCAGGAACCCATTATCTTCCAGTGCCACCATATTCCAGAACTGAGAATGATTAAACATCAAGCTACCAGGAACCCATTATCCTCCAGTGCCACCATATTCCAGAACTGACAAGAATTAAACATCAAGCTACCAGGAACCCATTATCTTCCAGTGCCACCATATTCCAGAACTGAGAAGAATTAAACATCAAGCTACCAGGAACCCATTATCCTCCAGTGGCACCATATTCCAGACTTGAGAAGAATTAAACATCAAACTACCTGGAACCCATTATCCTCCAGTGCCACCATATTCCAGAACTGAGAAGAATTAAACATCAAGCTACCAGGAACCCATTATCATCCAGTGGCACCATATTCCAGACTTGAGAAGAATTAAACATCAAACTACCTGGAACCCATTATCCTCCAGTGCCACCATATTCCAGAACTGAGAAGAATTAAACATCAAACTACCTGGAACCCATTATCCTCCAGTGGCACCATATTCCAGAACTGCTATCTACCTGGAGAGTCCAGAAGTACAAAGTGTTCAGAGACATGGCCAAGGTCAAGAAGGCTGAAACACCACCACCACTGAATAAGATTCACAGGTTGAAGCGTCAAGATTGGGCAAAGAAATACCTGAAGACAGATTTTTCAAAGATTTTATGGACAGATGAAATGAGAGTGACTCTTGATGGACCAGATGGATGGGCCCATGGCTGGACCAGTAATGGACACAGGGCACCACTTTGAGTCAGGAGCCAGCAAGGTGGAGGAGCGGTACTCGTATGGGCTGCTATCATTAAGGATGAGGTAGTTGGACCTTTTCAGGTTGAAGATGGACTGAAACTCAACTCCCAAACCTACTGCTAGTTTCTGGAATATACTTTCTTCAAGCAGTGGTACAGGAAGAAGTCCTCAGCATTCAGGAAGGCCATTATCTTTATGCAGGACAATGCTCCATCACATGCATCCAAGTACTCCACTGCTTGGCTAGCCAGCAAGGGCCTCAAAGATGCCCGAATAATGACCTGGCCCCCTTCCTCACCTGACTTAAATCCTATTGATAACTTGTGGGCCCTTCTCAAATGTGATATTTACAGAGAGGGAAGACAATACACCTCTTTGAACAATATTTTGGAGGCTGTGGTTGAACAGATCAAGAAACAGACTCCATGGATGGAAGGCTCATGTCAGTTATTGAAAAGAAGGATGGCTATAATGGTCCCTGAATATTTTTGAAAGGTCTAATATGTTATTTAATTGTCATTTTGTGTTACTTATTGGTTACACTTACTCAACAAAAATTTAGAATAAACAAGTGAGTTGGGAGAATTTCTTTTTTTAAATGTTGTTTACATTTAGTTGCCTAATAATTCTGCACACTAATAGTTGCCTAATAGTTATGCACACTTATATATTCTCCTGAGAAAGACTAAACTCACTTATTATTTTGTTAAACATTCAGGCTTGAGGTTCAATAACATTTTGGATTGACTGAGAGCATTGTGTTTGTTTAACAATAAAATTAATCCTGAGGAAAACAATTTGTCTAATAATTGTATATACATATATATATGTATGTACATATACATGTATATACAATTATTAGACAAATTGTTTTCCTCAGGATTAATTTTATTGTTAAACAAACACAATGCTCTCAGTCAATCCAAAATAAATATATATATATATATATATATATATATATATATATATATATATATATCACAAGAAGTGTTCATCAAGAGCTTCATGAAATGTGTTTCCATGGCCCAGCAGCCACACACAACCCTAAGATCACAATGCCAAGTGTCGGCTGGAGTGGTGTAAAGCTCACCGACATTGGACTCTGGATCAGTGGAAACACGTTCTCTGGAGTGATGAATCACACTTCACCATCTGGCAGTCCGACGGACAAATCTGGGTTTGGCAGATGCCAGGAGAACACTACCTTCCCGAATGCATAGTGCCAACTGCAAAGTTTGGTGGAGGAGGAATAATGGTCTGGGGCTGTTTTTCATGGTTCGGGCTATGCCCCTTAGTTCCAATGAGTGCAAATCTTAACGCTACAGCATACAATGACATGATTGATGATTCTGTGCTTCCAACTTTGTGGCAACAGTTTGGGGAAGACCCTTTCCTGTTTCAGTATGACAATTCCCCCGTGCACGAAGCAAGGTCCATACAGAAATGGTTTGTCAAGATCGGTGTCGAACAACTTGACTGTCCTACACAGAGCCCTGACCTCAACCCCATCGGACGCCTTTGGGGTGAATTGGAACGCAGACTGCGAGCCAGGCCTAATCGCCCAACATCAGTGCCCGGCCTCACTAATGCTCTTGTGGCTGAATGGAAGCAAGTCCCCGATATACACACACAAACATACAAACATTTTTGAATATTTCAGGGAGTACTTATGTTCCTGTTCCCATTACAACAAATAACTACTTAAATGGATGCAATATTGTCCTCAAAACATTACATTACATTACATTACATTACATTGTGTGATTGAGCTAGTATAATATTTGACATGTTATATCTTGTCATTGGATTGCTGAATTAGGAGGAGCACTTGTGAGATCTCTATGCCTTGCTTTGGCAACGTAAATATGTTTCCCATGCCAATAAAACCTCTTTGAATTCAATATATCCACAAGGTGTCGCCCAATACAAATGACTGACTCTCGACAGAGCTAAACCTGAGTTAGTTTATGAACTGGTAATTGGTGTGAAGAAATATGTTTGGATTAAGCTATGAAATGAAAATGTTAATAACTTTGCTCATCCTCCAGAGTCACCATAAAAATGTTCAGAGGTATTATCAGCACAATAAAACAAAATGATCAATTGAGGGGAAATCATTCTAAACACAATAATAATAACTAATCCATAGCCAAGTGAGTGTACAGTGTGTCACAATCATCATAAGGTACAGCATATTTGATCAAAGGGACAACCAACATAGCACCCACCTGTAGCACGCGCTCCAGCAGGTATATCTCTCTGGTCACCCCCAAAACCAATTCTTCCTTTGGCCGCCTCTCCTTCCAGTTCTCTGCTGCCAATGACTGGAACGAACTATAAAAATCTCTGAAACTGGAAACACTTATCTCCCTTACTAGCTTTAAGCACCAGCTGTCAAAGCAGCTCACAGATTACTGCACCTGTACATAGCCCATCTATAATTTAGCCCAAACAACTACCTCTCCCCTTACTGTATTTATTCATTTATTTATTTTGCTCTACCTTGCACATTCTTCCACTGCAAATCTACCATTCCAGTGTTTTACTTGCTATATTGTATTTACTTCGCCACCATGGCCTTTTTGTTTTGTTTTTTGCCTATGCACTTTGCCCTTATCTCACCTCATTTGCTCACATTGTATATTGATGTAACGGCGTTCTTCGTTTGTAGAAAGAGAGTCGGACTGAAATGCAGCGTGGTGGTTACTCATGACTTTAATGAGAAAAGTGACACATGAAATAACTATACAAATACAAAAACAACAAACGGAACGTGAAACCTAATTACAGCCTATCTGGTGAAACTACACAGAGACAGGGTACAATCACCCACAAAATACACAGAGAAACCCCGGCTACCTAAATACGGTTCCCAATCAGAGACAACGAGAATCACCTGACTCTGATTGAGAACCGCCTCAGGCAGCCAAGCCTATACAACACCCCTACTCAGCCGCAATCCCAAATACTACAAACCCCAATACGAAAATACAATATATAAACCCATGTCACACCCTGGCCTGACCAAATATATAACGAAAACACAAAATCCAATGACCAAGGCGTGACAATAGACTTATTTTTCTACTGTATTATTGACTTTGTTTTACTCCATGTATAACTCTGTGTTGTTGCATGTGTCGAACTGCTTTGCTTTATCTTGGCCAGGTCGCAATTGTAAATGAGAACTTGTTCTCAACTTGCCTACCTGGTTAAATAAAGGTGAAATAAAAAAATAGGCCCTTGGTCAATTGAAAGTCTGTGTATAATTGCACACCGTTATGTTTAAATTGACAAAAGGCATATTGAGAATTGGACGCATTCGCAAATGTGGTTAATAAGCCTATAAAAATAATACATAACCAAATAACCATTGGGACGCGTGGTCCCCAAGCTGGACTCTCACAGAAAGTAAACATTTGCTGTAGTTATTACGTGCCTCTGCAGGTGTTGTGATGTATGGCGGTGGCACGGGCTTTAGTTGGGCCAGGAGAAGGAGCAGGTATATAAATAACCACATAATTAAAGGCGCTGACAGAGGTCTACACAGGACCCGCTATTCGTTCTAGTTGAATCCCACATTGTTCTTAGCAATGAGGTCCTACAAGCAGAGCCGGCTCTAACCTTTTGGGGGCCCAAAAAGCTAGAGATTTTTTAGCAGTTTTAAAGCTAATATCCTGATTCTACACATTTTTCCATGACTCATGCCATGTTAAAATGATATCTGAGTGAGAGTGGCTAACAAAATGATGGGGGTCAGGGCCCCCTGGAGGGCAGGGCCCCCTGGAGGGCAGGGCCCCCTGGAGGGCAGGGCCCCCTGGAGGTCAGGGCCCCCTAGAGGTCAGGGCCCCCTAGAGGTCAGGGCCCCCTGGGTACGTGCCCTTTATGCTTGGATGGTAATGTGGCCATGATTACTGCACGTTTAGACAGCTGGCTAGACTAACTTACCAACCTAAAAAATGTCGTTGAGTGACTGTCATTGACTGACATAATTTAAGGAACACTGCTGATGCACAACCAAATTGTAGTGACATGTAGGCTGACCATGCCTACATGTCACCACATGCACACATCACTACATGTCCTGCGCCAAAGTTCAGAGCACTACATGTGCAGCACGCACGTGTTATGCCAAAATTCATCTCACTAACCAATAATGGGGGGTGCAATTCAAACAGAATGCGTTGATTACCCATACACTCCATGCTGTAATTGTTAAATGATGCTGCTGTTTTGATTGTCGAGTGAAACTAGAGTTTACCACACAAAGGTAATTGTCTCTTTCTCTCGGCCAGATGTTGTTCCTGGTGTTGGGTGAGCTGCCCAGCGTTTAGCACCACTGGCACTCACAATACCTCCCAGCGCATTTCATTTTCTCACTACCTCACTCTCACTTCAATCGAAGCAGTTCTCTGTAGGCATGCGAAACAAAGTCAATTGTCCTCATTATTATTGGATTGTTCATCCGTGTCAAACAAAAAAATGATCAATCAAATAATAATTATATTTATAGACACACACGTATATATATATATATATATATATATATATTTTTAAATACTTGTGGTTTCTGCACTGGTAAATTAATAATATAGATATAATAAGCTACTAAATGTGATATTTATTCTATTCATTGCTATAGCTACCGCAAATAAACATACCGTAAGTAAAACATTGCTTTCGGATAAGACCGTCTGCTAATGGCCAAAATGAGAATGTATTAATTGTAACTGTAGGCATACAGGCTAGGCTAGTACAGTATAAGGAGTTTCATTAGTTAAGAAAGGGTCACTGTCCAGTTATGCCTGAGTCAGAGCAGTCCTAAAAGAAATTGGAACAGGACGTCTTCTGCCGTAGGGAGGTTGGGGGCTGGGTTAAGGATTAATGAATTGCTTTTTCAACATTGTTCAGCGGTGGTGATTATGGCCTATTTAAAACAGCCACAAATAGGCAAAAGTTCCTTAAACAGACATCCATCATTATGTCAAATGCCACACCCCCCTTGCTGTTCAATGGCTGCGGGGGCTGAACCTCGACGCGTCATAGGAGGAGTGATTTAAATGTGTATTCCCTCTTGGCTTTGAACTGGAGTAGCCGCCTTTCCTCTCACAAATAGTAGCGCTGTATGTCCATGAACAAGAACTAAGAACCAAATTCCTTTAGCCGAGCTGTGACTATCTGATATGAGAGAATTACTTCATCACCAAGTGTACTGTTTCAGATGTCTATAGGAAATCCATGAAGTCGACCAACGCAGTATAAAATAAGGAAACAAGAAGAGGAAGATTTAGCCTAGACTACTTCTGGACTAGTTTGCAAGCTCTCCAATCGGAATATATAACAACCGTTTGAAGTTGTTACATCTTGAGAACGGCAACAATTTACCATTGCAAGCAGCAGTCCACGACTTGGTTGAAGTTGCGCACGTCTCGTGGTAGCGCGCACCACCATCGTGATCATTTCCTCGCGGTTACTTCACCTAAACTACCACGACGGCAAGGTGAGCACCGCAGCGCGTCACATTTTTCCACCTATTTGTTAACAATAGTCATATATCGTTTAAAGTTTCAGCCTAGTAGATGTGTTATTACACAGTAATGAACGGTAGGGTATTATTGGCAGAAAATGTTGGTCCCCTTTTCTGTCTGTCATGTTCGAACAATTATTGAGCGCAAGCTATTCGTCCGTGATTCAACATTTCCCTCTGACTATCCAGTGGTGAACATGACTTACTTTTACCCCTTATCACAGCACACATTTCTTAACCGTTCGTCCATGCTTTTGTTGTTGGGGGGGGGTGGGGGGGGGTCTTCTCCGGTATCTTGACTGCATCTCTGCATCAAGGCAGACCTGGTACAATGGGGAGTTGTGCGCCGGCCGTAGTGTTAATTAAAAGAGACGCGTTTTAATGAAACAGCGATGCGAGTAGTTATGGCCCCTGAGCGCATTATTAAAAGAGAAGGATATATTGCTAATCTGCCTTAGTGCCAAGCGGGCCTGACCATTCCTCACTGTACTATTTGTACTATTTATAGTGGCTGTTAATGGTGCAGTCAGGCTTATTTATTTTAATTACAAACGACTTCCCCTTGCTTGTGTGAGCGGGGTTATTTGTTAATTTAAACGGGGGGGATGGGCGTTGGGCTTTGACAGGTTTTAATTAGTGTAGGTTTACCAAAGGCACAGGGAGCAATACTTCTCTACAAAGTGACTGGTGTAATGTGAAATTTGATCCGAGCCACTTTGGTGAGATATGGGACTTGTTGATGCACATCAACAAGATAAAGAAACTATGCCCAAGCCTAAAAATACCTAGTGGTCTTGTAAAAACACAGTTTAGTATTCACCATATGTTGAAAAAAATAAGGTTATAAGCCTGCATTTACACAGGCAGCCCAATTCAGACTTTTCCCCCGCTAATTGGTCTTTTAGACAAATCAGATCAACTCTTTTGCTTATAATTGGGCAATAAATCTGAATTGGGATGCCTGTGTAAATGCAGCCTATTAGGCCTATGCTATCTATGTAGGTTCCTATCCAAAAGAAGCATAACAATACAAGAAGACTAAATGATTGGGAGCTGACAATGTATTTATCACCAACAAGTGAGTATTTCAATGAAGAAGAGCCAACTGCAATTGGTTAATAGCGAGTGAACCATTATTTGCTCTGTCAACCCGAAACCACATGCAATCCATCAGTCTGTCCTCAGACAGCCAAGGTATTGTGTTCCTCCTCATTAGCCTCTGTTTTTAATGGTTATTTCATCAATCAGTCTATTACTAGAGCGGAACACAGCTGTCTCTCCTCCTCACTAACCTTTGTTTTGCCTGATCATTCATTTATCATTAAACGCAGCAGCGGAGACCGAGCTTATTAGAAATCAAAGCCCACAGACTCTTATCGCTCAACAAGGACTCCAGTTTATCAATGGAAGGAGCGTAAGTAGTAGCCTAGTCAAGGACAGACTCGGGCGGTCTCCAAAACTCATCTCAACAAAAATAACTCTTTCCTTCACCCCCTCTAAACTTTGTCCTCATTGTGTGCCGCTCGTTCATCTATCTGGCTTGCATAGACTTTCCTAACCCCCTTTTCTCTTTGTATTTAGAAAGCCAATATGAGAAATGCCCTAGCTTGTTTTTAGCGATAGGCTTTGGTTACAAATCAGCGTTATGAAGATATGGCGTTCACCAAAGTTCTGCAGGGTGTTGATAAGAAGGAACACTAAGTCCTTGCGCCCTCCAAAATAGGTGGGTGTCTACTGTGTTCAGCGGGGGGATAAGCTTGTCTAAGTCCCTTTTAGGGTAATGTAATTGTTGGGGCTTGCTCTGCATTGAAATTTCCCTGGCTCCCCCTCTGATGCTGATGACATTCCCCAGGGCATGGCTCAGGTATTGTCTCAGAGTTTGCCGTGTGCTGCGAAAGATGATTAAATGTAGGATTTGCATTTTCATGAGATCAGTGAGTTTTTTTTTGTGAGGTTATTTTGGCTCGTCTTCGCTTACGGCTGAGGCTTCTGCAGGTGTGTCTGTCTGATTGCATTCGCTGTGCTGCCGCAACTTGTCGCAGGTACGGTGAGGAATGCAAAAAAAGCGAGTAGTATTTCTGCACCCATTTGAGACTTTCACGTGGCTGCACTGCAGCAGTTCTTCTGAGACTTCAGTAGGAAGACAAACAAACAGGGAAATAATCATTCATTTAAGGGTAGCCTCTTCTCCACTTGGGTTGTACTTGGTCTGCCGTGGCTTCACGGTACATGTTATGATCTGTTTGGAGTCAAGGGAGACTAACTGGTTCGACAGGCAAATTGCCAGATGGCCAGAAAAAGCATTGAGGCTTAGGACTTGTTGACATATTGTAGTCAAGAGGAAATGTTTCCATACCATATAGACACTATCCAGTCCTTGTTTTAAAAGAGAAAAACAGGGTATAGCTCCTACTCAAGTGCATGTCTATGAGAGCTATGAGAGAGAGGAAGAGAAATGGAGGTCACATTGGCGCCTCTGTTCCTAGATTTGACCAGAATTCCTCTTTTTATTTCACGAGGGTGGAGGCTCTTGTATTTCGGGGTATAGTAATTGATTTCACGCTGGTAATTCACTGCCCGAGGCGTCTGGCTCTGAACACAGGAAACGGACTGCAAAGCAGCAAGCAGAAATGGGCCATGTAAGGTGTCTTGTGTTCCAAACTGTAAATTCACTAGACAAGCTGTGTATTCATCATACACAATGACCTCATTGCACTAATTGCATAATGGTTTCTAGCTATATGCCATTATGATAGTTGCAGAAGGTTCTGCCCCCCTGCACAGTACTGTTAAATGGTTCCCTTACTGTTCCTTAGGTGGGATAGTCCATCCCCTCAGCTATGATGCCCCACATTGCCCGAACAAATCTGGCATCAAGTGTTTTCATTTCAATTTGATTTCAATTCCACATCCTATGATGCAGCTGTAGGACCCATTGCGAGGAGTAAATTGGAAAACAATGTTGTTGCCCCCAGGTATTAAAAAAAAATGTTCTCAAGTTGCTGCCTCTGGTCTCCAGTTTGTCAGGGTTGTCTTTGACCCTGACTCTGAGACAGCACATTGCCAGCTGGCATTTGAAACCGACTGGTAAAGGCTGAAATGTGCCCCGGGATGCCCCCCTTCCAGGAAGGGGTCACACTGCCTTCCTGTGGCAACTTGGCCCTCCGCGACCCCCGATTGACATCCCCAATCAGAGCAGCTCTGTGGATGACCTTTGAACTCCCCAGGGCATCTCTTGTCTGTTGCCTCTTGACCTCGGTGGAAGAACAGCTAGAGGAAATAACGTGATGGAGTCCCAGATGGCAGGCAATCCCCCACATGCAGATGCCAAGCCCTCTTTCCCCCTCATACAATACCTTGGATTTAAGGCAACAGTATAAGCTTTCCCCCTTTCTTCCAACAGCCTTGCCTGGTTCAGGGACTCTCAAAGCCACAGAGAAATGGACAGCAGCCTTTTTAAAAGGGGCTTGTGGAAACAGCTTAGCGTAACGGTCATCAATCAAACGGAGAAATGTCTTGTGCTGATATTCACGATCGGATTGATATTGTGTGTCTGTGTGTGTGAGTGTGTGTATCTGTGTGTGTGTCTGTGTGTGTGCACGTACTGATAGGCCTGTGATAAGTCAAGTGCTGACCTATGTCAAGAATGTATAAAAAATATCTCACCTGTCCAAATGTCAATAGATGGGTTGGTTACAGCAGCTACATGCAAAGAGTCTGTAGTGAACATAGCACATGCATCTATTGAACTAGATACTGCAGAGTAGCACTGTGGAAAAAGCTTTACCGCCAGGGTTTGGTCCCTCAGCTCTTTGTCGTGTTCCTCTGTATGGGTCCTGAGATGCAGGGTTGGTGCCCCATGTGAAGGCACTTTGTTGGGGTCAGTCCAGCGTCGCCCTGGGCCTCTCTTATGGAGCTCAGCTCTTCTTGATTGGAGCCAGGTGTCCGAAGCAGAGAGTGCATAACTGTGGTGGACCAGCGGCGGACTGAAATGTCTTGTGGGAAGGGCACTCGTAAAGCAAAACATGCCCTCATTTAAATTAGAAGCACTGGAGGACAAATTAGGACGCTGTTGTTAATTTGGAAAATGAAATCCGTCGCTGCAATTATTTAGTGTTGTTGGCCATAATTATGAATCATGAAGCCGGTGAAAAGCAATGGCTGACTCATTGCTGAGTTGCACGCTGGTATGGTTCTTGTTAGTGTGATTTGAAAGCAATATTATCCCCAGCTGTGCATGAAATCAGTTCAGTTTTGAAACGTAAAAGTGGGAAGTTCGGATATACAGTAGAAATGAACCGATAACGGCACACTTGGAATGTGCAGACATCATGTAGATTACCATTGGTTGTCTGGTGTCTCAAAGGATATGGGACTCAATATGTCAAATCCGTTACACCACAAGAAGGTTTATATACTGGTATACCGGAATGTCAACTCCGTAACCCTAACGAAAGTTTTTGTAATCACTCAAAAAACCTCTCAACTAGTCTACTCACCCAGTGCAACCCAACAACACAGAAGACCCAACAACACTATTCAATGAGCAGGACTCTGCAACATCAAAGACCTCTCTTCTGGGACACATTATCAAGTTGCAATGAGAGGTTATATTTGCAGCCGGCTCAAAGACAGTGCGGCTTTGGTTAGTAAGAAGAGGTTTGTGTGGAGGTTGTCGTGGGACGGCTGCTTTCCAGGGTGCCAGTCGCCTCTGAGGCGCATATTCTTCAGGAAACTGTACCCCCCCCCCATATCCCTTAAATGAATAGGCCTAAGCTCTCTTTTGCCAACGAATCCCAGAGCCAACCGATTGGTTACCGTGCCAAAACTCACATTTGGGAATCCGAGGCCTCGCTCTTTCCTGTCTGTGGGGCTTCTCTCTCCTCGTCACCCACATTCCAGGTAGATGTACAGTACAGTTGGGACATTCCAGGTAGATATACAGTTGGGACATTCCAGGTAGATGTACAGTTGGGACATTCCAGGTAGATGTACAGTTGGGACATTCCAGGTAGATGTACAGTTGGGACATTCCAGGTAGATGTACAGTACAGTTGGGACATTCCAGGTAGATGTACACTACAGTTGGGACATTCCAGGTAGATGTACAGTACAGTTGGGACATTCCTGGTAGATGTACAGTACAGTTGGGACATTCCAGGTAGATGTACAGTTGGGACATTCCAGGTAGATGTACAGTTGGGACATTCCAGGTAGATGTACAGTACAGTTGGGACATTCCTGGTAGATGTACACTACAGTTGGGACATTCCAGGTGCATGTACACTACAGTTGGGACATTCCAGGTGCATGTACAGTACAGTTGGGACATTCCAGGTAGATGTACAGTTGGGACATTCCAGGTAGATGTACAGTTGGGACATTCCAGGTAGATGTACAGTACAGTTGGGACATTCCAGGTAGATGTACAGTTAGGACATTCCAGTATGGTACGTTCCAGGTGGGTGTGCAGTATGATACGTTCCAAGTGGGGGTACAGTATGGTACGTTCCAAGTGGGGGTACAGTATGGTACGTTCCAAGTGGGGGTACAGTATGGTACGTTCCAAGTGGGGGTACAGTATGGTACGTTCCAAGTGGGTGTACAGTATGGTACGTTCCAAGTGGGTGTACAGTATGGTACGTTCCAAGTGGGGGTACAGTATGGTACGTTCCAAGTGGGTGTACAGTATGGTACGTTCCAAGTGGGTGTACAGTATGGTACGTTCCAAGTGGGTGTACAGTATGGTACGTTCCAAGTGGGGGTACAGTATGGTACGTTCCAAGTGGGGGTACAGTATGGTACGTTCCAAGTGGGGGTACAGTATGGTACGTTCCAAGTGGGGGTACAGTATGGTACGTTCCAAGTGGGGGTACAGTATGGTACGTTCCAAGTGGGGGTACAGTATGGTACGTTCCAAGTGGGGGTACAGTATGGTACGTTCCAAGTGGGGGTACAGTATGGTACGTTCCAAGTGGGTGTACAGTATGGTACGTTCCAAGTGGGTGTACAGTATGGTACGTTCCAAGTGGGGGTACAGTATGGTACGTTCCAGTAGTGGGGGGGTACAGTATGGTACGTTCCAAGTGGGGGTACAGTATGGTACGTTCCAAGTGGGGGTACAGTATGGTACGTTCCAAGTGGGTGTACAGTATGGTACGTTCCAAGTGGGGGTACAGTATGGTACGTTCCAGGTGGGTGTACAGTATGGTATGGTACGTTCCAAGTGGGTGTACAGTATGGTACGTTCCAAGTGGGGGTACAGTATGGTACGTTCCAAGTGGGGGTACAGTATGGTACGTTCCAAGTGGGGGTACAGTATGGTACGTTCCAGGTGGGTGTACAGTATGGTACGTTCCAAGTGGGTGTACAGTATGGTACGTTCCAAGTGGGGGTACAGTATGGTACGTTCCAGGTGGGTGTACAGTATGGTACGTTCCAAGTGGGGGTACAGTATGGTACGTTCCAAGTGGGTGTACAGTATGGTACGTTCCAAGTGGGTGTACAGTATGGTACGTTCCAAGTGGGTGTACAGTATGGTACGTTCCAGGTGGGTGTACAGTATGGTACGTTCCAGATGGGTGTAAAGTACGGTATGGCACAGATGTATTTAGGATAACCATGATAACGGGGATGACCAAGAGGAAGCTTGATTTCCTGAATGTTCTGTGGGTTTCCGGAATAGAATGTAGAAGCTGTGGTAAACATCAACCAAATACCCTAAGTTGAAATAAAGCCTGTTAATAAAGGTGTCAGTGGTGTTATTTCCTGGACTGCATCTCTCCATGATAAGCTCAAACATTCTCGTACTCCTGAATAGACACTTTTCCATTCGCTCACCCTTGTTGTTATCGTCCTTACTCAGGGTGACATTATATCTCTGACTCCCCCCCTCTCTCTCCAGGCCAACCATGGTGAACAGCCGGGTGGAGGCATCAGCCGTGGCGGTGACAGGGGGCAGCGGTGGCTCGGCAGGCAGGTCATGCGCGGGCTGTGGTGGGCGCATCGCCGACCGCTTCCTGCTCTTCTCCATGGAGCGCTACTGGCACACACGCTGCCTCAAGTGCTCCTGCTGCCACGCCCAGCTGGGCGAGATTGGCACCACCTGCTACAGCAAAGGGGGCATGATCCTCTGCAAGAACGACTACATCAGGTGAGCTTCAGGGAAGGCAGCATTCAAATCAGAAAGGACTCTGGGTGGGGGTGGATGCAGCACGATAATGGCTCCTCCTCACCGTCTTGTAGGCAGGTGTAGTGTCTGCCTCCATATTGGTCATGCAGATGGAGGAAAAAGATTTGATTGGAAACTACCATACTATGGTGACATAGGGGTGGGGAAAGGGGAAGTACATGGGGAAATGATTTGCCTATGTTATATAGTCTGAAATTACCATAGGTTGTAAGCTAACGGTCTCTCAAATGTTTTAGGTAACATCAACCATTAAATATTTAACACAGCCCAGGTGAAAAATCATTGAAGATAATTAAAACAGCTGAGAGATGGTTAACCTACAACCTAAAGTCAATTTTAGTGAGCTTCTCCTTCAATAACGAGTTAATAGTGAAAGTGCAACGGAAATCCACTTTCCACAACTGATCCCGCCTGATGAGTCTGTTAATGCTAGGTCAGACAAGCACAGACAGCTCTGAAAGCAGTTGGAAAAGTGGAGGAATTTGTCAAGTCCTTTTCTCTCTGTTTGTTCTATGCACGCATAAAGGTACCAGGTGTTTGGGTGTGAATGCGGTCAGGTAGGGTGTGGCAGGATATCAGAGACCGGAGGGTGTTATGAAAGAGGTATATGCTCACAGCAGGGTTGGGTGTGGATCTGGGGGAACAAGGAGATTCTGACAGCTACTCTATCCTCTCAAGACATCACCAACTCTGTCTTTCACTACTTTTTGCACATTTTAATGACAAAACCTAAGGAGTTGCGTAAGATGAGCGGAAACCGGGAAAAGATCAGCCAATTCCATCACCACAGCATTGCTCCTACACTGTTTGCCTTAATAATGTCTTGCCCAGTCTGGACTATGTGTGTGTGTGAGAGAGAGAGTGAGAGGCTGGCTGGTCCAACACAGACTGGGATTGTGTGTGTGTGCCTGCATTGGCACTTCTCAGGCACTGGTTCTCTCCAGGGCAAACACTGGGGCAGATCCGGCGCAGTCTGGAAACCCACACAGCCCAAGAACGCCCGCACGAAGGGAGGCCTGCTGGGTAGAGCAGAGACACTGGGCACTGTACATCAGCTCACTAAGAATACAGAGGATTTAAAGCCACTCCCACCAGAATAAATAGCACATTTCTACTTCCCTACAATGTGATCTACTGAAAGATGTATGGTTGCAAATTGAATGTAGGTCTACTAGCTATGTATTGCATAAAATCACCTTGACTCCAATAACTCCTCATTACAATGCTTGCAACCAACATGAATAAATGTGAATTGCACAAGAAAAATATAAAGGTGTTTTTGCCCCAAAAAGTGCTCTGTTAATTAGTCATCAATATGGAATGACACCATTCATATTTTTTAAGGGGTATATGGTACTTATGCACTGCTGCCTAACGATGGTGCAGCACCTTGTGTCCATGTAAACGATGGTCTAACATAGTACAGCACCTTGTGTCCATGTAAACGATGGTCTAACATAGTGCAACACCTTGTGTCCATGTAAACGATGGTCTAACATAGTGCAACACCTTGTGTCCATGTAAACGATGGTCTAACATAGTACAACACCTTGTGTCCATGTAAACGATGGTCTAACATAGTACAGCACCTTGTGTCCATGTAAACGATGGTCTAACATAGTGCAGCACCTTGTGTCCATGTAAACGATGGTCTAACATAGTACAGCACCTTGTGTCCATGTAAACGATGGTCTAACATAGTGCAGCACCTTGTGTCCATGTAAACGATGGTCTAACATAGTACAACACCTTGTGTCCATGTAAACGATGGTCTAACATAGTGCAGCACCTTGTGTCCATGTAAACGATGGTCTAACATAGTGCAGCACCTTGTGTCCATGTAAACGATGGTCTAACATAGTGCAGCACCTTGTGTCCATGTAAACGATGGTCTAACATAGTACAACACCTTGTGTCCATGTAAACGATGGTCTAACATAGTGCAGCACCTTGTGTCCATGTAAACGATGGTCTAACATAGTGCAACACCTTGTGTCCATGTAAACGATGGTCTAACATAGTGCAGCACCTTGTGTCCATGTAAACGATGGTCTAACATAGTGCAGCACCTTGTGTCCATGTAAACGATGGTCTAACATAGTACAGCACCTTGTGTCCATGTAAACGATGGTCTAACATAGTACAGCACCTTGTGTCCATGTAAACGATGGTCTAACATAGTGCAGCACCTTGTGTCCATGTAAACGATGGTCTAACATAGTACAGCACCTTGTGTCCATGTAAACGATGGTCTAACATAGTGCAGCACCTTGTGTCCATGTAAACGATGGTCTAACATAGTGCAGCACCTTGTGTCCATGTAAACGATGGTCTAACATAGTGCAGCACCTTGTGTCCATGTAAACGATGGTCTAACATAGTGCAGCACCTTGTGTCCATGTAAACGATGGTCTAACATAGTACAACACCTTGTGTCCATGTAAACGATGGTCTAACATAGTGCAACACCTTGTGTCCATGTAAACGATGGTCTAACATAGTGCAGCACCTTGTGTCCATGTAAACGATGGTCTAACATAGTGCAACACCTTGTGTCCATGTAAACGATGGTCTAACACAGTGCAACACCTTGTGTCCATGTAAACGATGGTCTAACATAGTGCAGCACCTTGTGTCCATGTAAACGATGGTCTAACACAGTGCAACACCTTGTGTCCATGTAAACGATGGTCTAACATAGTGCAACACCTTGTGTCCATGTAAACGATGGTCTAACATAGTACAACACCTTGTGTCCATGTAAACGATGGTCTAACATAGTACAACACCTTGTGTCCATGTAAACGATGGTCTAACATAGTACAGCACCTTGTGTCCATGTAAACGATGGTCTAACATAGTGCAGCACCTTGTGTCCATGTAAACAATGGTCTAACATAGTGCAGCACCTTGTGTCCATGTAAACGATGGTCTAACATAGTACAACACCTTGTGTCCATGTAAACGATGGTCTAACATAGTACAGCACCTTGTGTCCATGTAAACATGGTCTAACATACTGCAGCACCTTGTGTCCATGTAAACATGGTCTAACATAGTACAGCACCTTGTGTCCATGTAAACATGGTCTAACATACTGCAGCACCTTGTGTCCATGTAAACATGGTCTAACATAGTACAGCACCTTGTGTCCATGTAAACAATGGTCTAACATAGTGCAACACCTTGTGTCCATGTAAACGATGGTCTAACACAGTGCAACACCTTGTGTCCATGTAAACGATGGTCTAACATAGTGCAGCACCTTGTGTCCATGTAAACGATGGTCTAACACAGTGCAACACCTTGTGTCCATGTAAACGATGGTCTAACATAGTGCAGCACCTTGTGTCCATGTAAACGATGGTCTAACATAGTGCAGCACCTTGTGTCCATGTAAACAATGGTCTAACATAGTACAGCACCTTGTGTCCATGTAAACGATGGTCTAACATAGTGCAGCACCTTGTGTCCATGTAAACGATGGTCTAACATAGTGCAGCACCTTGTGTCCATGTAAACGATGGTCTAACATAGTACAGCACCTTGTGTCCATGTAAACGATGGTCTAACATAGTGCAACACATTGTGTCCATGTAAACGATGGTCTAACACAGTGCAACACCTTGTGTCCATGTAAACGATGGTCTAACATAGTGCAGCACCTTGTGTCCATGTAAACAATGGTCTAACATAGTACAGCACCTTGTGTCCATGTAAACGATGGTCTAACATAGTGCAGCACCTTGTGTCCATGTAAACGATGGTCTAACATAGTGCAGCACCTTGTGTCCATGTAAACGATGGTCTAACATAGTACAGCACCTTGTGTCCATGTAAACGATGGTCTAACATAGTGCAGCACCTTGTGTCCATGTAAACATGGTCTAACATAGTACAGCACCTTGTGTCCATGTAAACAATGGTATAACACAGTGCAACACCTTGTGTCCATGTAAACGATGGTCTAACATAGTGCAACACCTTGTGTCCATGTAAACGATGGTCTAACATAGTACAGCACCTTGTGTCCATGTAAACGATGGTCTAACATAGTACAGCACCTTGTGTCCATGTAAACGATGGTCTAACACAGTGCAACACCTTGTGTCCATGTAAACGATGGTCTAACATAGTGCAGCACCTTGTGTCCATGTAAACGATGGTCTAACATAGTACAGCACCTTGTGTCCATGTAAACGATGGTCTAACATAGTGCAGCACCTTGTGTCCATGTAAACAATGGTCTAACATAGTGCAACACCTTGTGTCCATGTAAACGATGGTCTAACATAGTGCAACACCTTGTGTCCATGTAAACAATGGTCTAACATAGTACAGCACCTTGTGTCCATGTAAACAATGGTCTAACATAGTGCAACACCTTGTGTCCATGTAAACGATGGTCTAACACAGTGCAACACCTTGTGTCCATGTAAACGATGGTCTAACATAGTGCAGCACCTTGTGTCCATGTAAACGATGGTCTAACATAGTGCAACACCTTGTGTCCATGTAAACGATGGTCTAACATAGTGCAACACCTTGTGTCCATGTAAACGATGGTCTAACATAGTGCAACACCTTGTGTCCATGTAAACGATGGTCTAACATAGTACAACACCTTGTGTCCATGTAAACGATGGTCTAACATAGTACAACACCTTGTGTCCATGTAAACGATGGTCTAACATAGTACAACACCTTGTGTCCATGTAAACGATGGTCTAACACAGTGCAACACCTTGTGTCCATGTAAACGATGGTCTAACATAGTACAGCACCTTGTGTCCATGTAAACGATGGTCTAACACAGTGCAACACCTTGTGTCCATGTAAACGATGGTCTAACATACTGCAGCACCTTGTGTCCATGTAAACGATGGTCTAACATAGTACAGCACCTTGTGTCCATGTAAACAATGGTCTAACATAGTGCAGCACCTTGTGTCCATGTACGCTCAAGGTCCATCCTCGCAGATATTTCTAATGCAGAACGGGACTCAGTACGAAGCTTATCAAATGTATAATACAGTTAGTGGAAAAGGGCAAGGCTCTCATTGCCGAGTGGCGCTGTGCCGCTGAGTCCGATACAGGCAGAGAGGGGGGAGAGAGAGAGGGGAGGGAGAGAGAGGGGGAGAGAGAGGGGGGGGAGAGAGAGGGAGGGAGAGAGAGAGAGAGAGACGGGAGGGAGAGAGAGGGGGAGAGAGAGGGGGGGGGAGAGAGGGGAGGGAGAGAGACGGGAGGGAGAGAGAGGGGGAGGGAGAGAGACGGGAGGGAGAGAGAGACGGGAGGGAGAGAGAGACGGGAGGGAGAGACGGGAGGGAGAGAGAGAGAGGGGGGGGAGAGAGGGAGCCTTAATTAGGGAGAACAGGGTTCCTCTCGGGCGCTCGCTTATTAAATTACTGTTTGGATTAAGATCAAAAATTCATTACAGTGTGCAGTCAGAGCTGGGACACTGATAGGGAACCGGAGGGGGGGTATAGCAGCCAAACCAGTCTGGTAGGTGTCACAAGGAGGGGGTGTAATAAAGGTGAGAGCGGTTGAGAGGCTTTCTATGAAGACTGAACAGTTGAACTGTCTACACACTAGGCTCTCTGAGGGATGGGCTAATGTGCTCTGGGTAGTCTACCAAATGTGGTGTGGAAGTTTCACAAAATGGACTTACCTGGTCATGCTCTAACAATGAGGCTAACTGTTCAACATCGGCAACGCAATGTCTGCTTCACCAAAAGGCATGTAGTGGACCGTAGTCTTTGTCTTACACTTTACACCAAACATTGACATCACCAGCATCTACAGAAGGTCTACAGAATCTGTGACTTGTGGAGAAAAAGCCCTTCATCAGGGTTCTTCACCAGTATCAGCTGTAACATACTTCCTGGCTCTCCCAGTAGCCTGCCACGGACTTCATCTGCAGCTCAAACCCCACATGGAATCTGTGGCCGCCGGCTGAGCACTCATAAGACCTGAGTCACATGTCTCAGCATCACCACCAACACTATTCAATGCTGCATCCCTCCCTTTCAGTCCTGCTGGAACACGTGTCAAACTCATTCCATCGAGGGCTGAGTGGCAGCGGGTTTTCACTCCTCCCTTGTACTTGATTGATGAAATAAGGTTGCTAATTAGTAAGGAACTCCCCTCACCTGGTTGTCTAAGTCTTAATTGAAAGGAAAAACAGGGAAACCCTGCAGACACTCGGCCCTCCATGGAACGAGTTTGACAGCCCTGTATTAGAATCTAGACCTATACTTGACTTTATTCATGACTTCAACCACTGGTCTGGGACGTATTTCCTTTTATTGCTCGAGATATTTCTATTTAGGATTGGCAAAGGGTGAGCTGATTCAGAATCAGATATAAGAAGTGTGGTGCTGAACAACAGCATTGCTTTCATTGTGAAAATGAGGTGTGACTTGGTCAGAGGGGTAATGTGTTGAAGTGTTTGTGTTGTGAGTGGTTGCAGTGGTCTGACACGGGTTGTTCATCCACAGGCTGTTCGGGCACAGCGGGGCATGCAGCGCTTGTGGCCAGTCCATCCCTGCCAGTGAGATGGTGATGCGGGCACAGGGCAATGTGTACCATCTCAAGGTAAGAGGAACTTCAGCCTAAAAGTAAAAGAGTCATTCCACTGGGCAAAAACTGGTTGAATCAACGTTGTTTCCACTTCATAACAACAACAACAAAAATGTATGTGATGACGTTGAGTCAATGTGAGAAACTGATTGGATTTGCAAAAAGTCATCAACTAAAGGGAATTTCATTTTTTTTCACCCAACTTTTAACCTAGATCCAATGATGGGGATTGTTTTGGGTTTAATTCACATTAGTTGACAACTAAATGTAAATCTAAACTAGTCGTTCAACTGACGTCTTAGCCCAGTGGGATGCCAACAGAAGCCACAGAGGCCCTTTATAACACAGCAATATGACTCAGCGAAAAATGCATGCTTCTGTTGCTCTTTCTTAAAGTTCCTCATGTCCCTCGCTCTCTGCAGTGTTTCACCTGTGCCACCTGTAGAAACCGGCTGGTGCCGGGCGACCGCTTCCACTATGTCAATGGCACCATCTTCTGTGAGCACGACCGACCAGGGGGCGCCCTGCTCAGCAGTCACCTGACCTCGCTGCAGGGGAACGGCATGATGCCCGACCAGAAGGTGAAGGGATGGGTTCTGAACCGCACAGCCCTTGGTTGATAGTCCAATCCATGTGATTTAATAAATGAATGTGGATTCTGACGTCTCCAAGTGTGCTTTTTTTTTAGAAATGCTGTTCAAAGTGGTGTTGGACTGTGGTCTTCTTGCTGTCTTTGTTCTTGTAGTCTTGTATTTATGCATAATCAATGTGTGCCAATAATCACCTCTTTCTCCTGATCTCAGGTCTGCTGAAGAAGAATGGGTGACAAAGCAACGTGTGCCTTCTCCTCTCCCGCCTCCTCCTCCTGCTCTTCTTCCTTTTCCACCCATAAGTTTGTCCTGCACCATCCATCCCATCCTTCAGATATTCCGATATCCGTACTCCGGATACTGCTGCCAGTGTCCCATTAGCTTCCCCAGTAACACAGCATTTCCCCCAAAATAATGTTTATTCTGGTCATAGAGAATAATGTTCTCAACCTTGACATAATTGAAGTCTCCTGCTTCAAGGGAACGATGTGGAGGAGGGAAAGACTGTTGATGATGGAAGAGGATGATTTATACTGTCAAACCAGTGTCTGTTTTCGGTGCAAGTCCATTGGTGACTGACTTGCATAAGACTGACTTGTAGTAATGCCCTGAGAGGACTATGGCATTTCCAGTGATGGACCATCCTTGATGTAGCACCTTTCCCTAGCCAGCACAAAACTACAGGGAGAGGGAGATGCCACAGACCAATAAATATATACTGGTTCTCGTCCGGAGCTGTTTCAACCAAGCTACAGTTTAATGACTCCCGAAACACGAAGAGTGTGTTCAAAACAAGATCGCCACATGAATACACAGACACACACTCTCTGAGCTCAGACTCTAGGCCCTTTCATGTGTCGGATTGGGGGAAACAGGAAATACTTTGGTTGTAGTGCTATGCGACCGTAGCTTTTGCCCCCTGGACGTTCCTGAACTCTCATTCCTGAACTCTCATTGGCTCACTCGAACTGTCGAGTTAGGCCGAACGAGGAATGATCAAATACACCTGCCTGGATGTCTCGTCTACTTTCAAAAATATACTCTCTGTGTACTAAATGAAGAATGCCTGTAGAATATTCATCAAAACATACCTTTTAGTCCCATGATTATTTTGTACTGCAAGTGGTTGCCTTGTGTTTCTCAATTGTCTTCGATATTTAGTTATGTTTTCAGGTGAAGATGGTTCCTGGGGTTAGTAAATGTACTCCTGTTTATGGGAACATACAAATATGCATTTGTAATTGTTGTTTAAAAAATTTGGCCGGTGAGAATTGTTATTCCAACATGACTTTGCAGCAGTGCTCTATACGTCTTAATGTATTGTTGTTATGTGGTGGTGGAAGAGGACAAGGTCAAAGTTGAACTGGTCCACATATAACCAGGGTCGTGTTGAGTAGGGCTCACTGTAGATAGAAAACAGAAATAAGTGTTTGTTATTGGAGAGGCCATGTAGTCCCTCGCTGTTTCAGGCCGTTTTTTCAGTTTGGTACCTAATGAACACGACCCAGGTTGAAGGAAGAGGAGAGCGGCATTGGGATGGAGAGAAGTAATAACTGTACATACCTTTTCTAGTGCTATTATTGTATTGTGGTCTATGGTTGAATTGCGTCTTTGTGTGGCCTAAAACATCTATATGGAGAAAAAAAGTACTTTCTAAATAACTATAATAATCATAATATTGCCAGTCACCTGTGTCGTGTCTGTAATGAGTGTTTGGATAATATTTACCTGCCGTTTGTGTGTGCGCGTGTGTAGCGAGGTGTGACAAATAGCGCTTTCACACCGAAAGGTAAAGCTCCCGGACTCAGACAAACATGGCCGATTACCCTCAGGAATGGAATTTCAAAGGCTTGAGCTGGGGCCATTACAGAAGCAATTAAAGTGGGATACGCTGGAGGCCCAGGCTTTAGCTGAAGTCCTGTGCCGGAGTCTAATGAGGCCTAATCTGGTGAGCTGGCCTAATTAAAAGGGAGGGACCCCTTTCCTGTGGGTGCTGAGTAGAGCAGTCCAGCTGTTGACTTTACAGTGCTCACAATGCAACAACAAACTGAAAGAAATAAGCCAACCCTTTTTCTCTTACCTATAACTCCATATAACTTTTCTTTCTTCACTGCGTATGAATTTGACATTTTCACTTCTTTGTTGAGTTCTTTACTTGGAAGTTAGGGTATAGGGCCTCTACATATAGTACTGAAGGGCATGTCGGAATTGTTTCTTGGCATGAAAACACCCCCTCAGATCTTGTTTATTTAATTAGCTAATTAAACTTCCATCTTATAGGTAGGTACCTTTGGCCTAGAAATCACAGTCAGCTTTTATGATCTTCTTTTATTTCTTATTCCGTGACTTCTCTACAGAGAGAAATTAAAACCAAACATGCAACAGGCCTACAAAGAAGACAGAAAAAAAACACTGGAGTAGCCAGCTGTGACTTTTCAAATGAATGTTCCCAGAGAAAACTCTACCATAAGCATTGTGGTGTGTGTCGGTGCCTCAGCAGTTCCTCTTTTAGGGTTAGCCAATTAGGTTCACACTCAAAATAACAATGAGTGTTTTAATGGCCGAATTTCAAAGCATTTCTTTGGTAATGATGTAGAATGGTTTTAAAGGATGAACACATTCCTCGGGTTCTTCAAACATAATCCAAACCTGAGCATGAGTTTCAAATCTTAAAAAAAAAAAAACGTTTTTGTCAAGGTATTTTTGGCATTCCTCAGTTTGTTTCTAATTAGACTCCCATTCTTCCATAGACACAAGTGGAGTTCAATCATAATAACCAGAATAAACCTGATCTGAAAGAACTACATAAGGGGAAGCAATAT
The DNA here is from genome assembly GCF_023373465.1 of Oncorhynchus keta. Classification (NCBI taxonomy): domain Eukaryota; kingdom Metazoa; phylum Chordata; class Actinopteri; order Salmoniformes; family Salmonidae; genus Oncorhynchus; species Oncorhynchus keta. Next base: position 15,055,645 of record NC_068429.1, read on the forward strand.
ACCCGATATATATAAGAACACCTACAGAAGCACCTATCTGACATATTGTAGAACCTGTTATCGCATTGGAGGTACCTATCCAGTCATTTTAGATCAGTGTGGATTTTTAAAATCAGTTCATTTTTAAAACGTAGGAGTATTGCATACTGATAACAGCCACACAAACCGTCTCTATACCTGTTCTAACCAATGTGGCACCCAATGTTTCATTTGTATACCTAGTCTAATTACCATTTGATCCAGTAGCTTGACTAATACTTGGCCAGTCATCTCATCAAAATACATGGAAAACGTATCAGAACATTTCTCTTAACTGTTCTGTTTAGGTTTAAAGACACTGAAAATGATCAAGAAACCGAAGCAATTGTATTATCAGTATCTTATTCACAGGGGATTCCATAAATAAACACTTTTTGCTGATTTGCAATTCTTTGACTCAATATATCTGCCAGAGATAATGAGCAGCAATTGTCAGTCAGTGAGTGAAGGCAAGGTTTTATTTGTAGCTCCACACCCTTCTGCAGGGTGGCAGCTTGACATCCCCATCCCATGTGCTGAAGTACTGATATGGTATCAATTATTTATCCCACGTCTGTGATTTTGAGAAGCATCAGACAAATTAATTAACGTATGCAAATGACCCTAATTGCAATTATCTCTATATCTTGATAAGTAAAAGGGGGGAGGGAATCTACCAATCCCCCTCTGTGATGCAAGTTACACTTTGCATTCAAACCAATCAAGCCTAATCTGCATATAACTAATTAGCTCAACATATTCAAAAACCAATTAACGGGTCTCTCAAATAGCTTCTATGCCGCGCAGCTTTTCTTTTTGAGCTGAGCTGGAGCAAGAAAAGTTTTCAGGTGCACAGTTTTGCAATGTGCAATGTTCCTTCCTCGAGAGAAGTGGAGTTCGCTTTTTTTTCTCTTTCCTCAATTCACTAATTAATCAAATTAACACATGCAAATTGGTGTAATTGCATTGTTTCGTCACCTCATGTTGTGTGAAGAAAGAAAAAAACAGGGAAGCAATGGAACAGCGAAGATATTTTTACCTGATGCCAGAGCGAGAAAGACAGATGTCCAATAGACCTGCCCCTCACCGCAGGGACCAGGTGAGAGAGGTGATGCCACCAGCAGAGTGTGAGGCCTGCAGGCTCACTATCAGCCACACAGCACACAGATGGAACACCTTGCTCTTCCTCAATTGCCTTTCCTCAATTCCTCTCTCCTCCTTTTCAAAACACATTTAAGAAAAGGTCCCCGGGAGGAGACAATGCATTTTGAGGAGGCGAGACCCAATACCAGAGAAAGCTGACCTTCCAAAGTGCATTCTTAACAAATCTTATCTGCAGATGTTTTCCTGCATTTGTAACACAATCCCCACAGTACATAAACGCAGCAAAAAAAGAAACGTCCCTTCTTCAGGACTCTGTCTTTCAAAGATAATTCGTAAAAATCTTCATTGTAAAGGGTTTAAACACTGTTTCCCATGCTTGTTCAATGAACCATAAATGAACCATCCCTGCTCATCTGCATGAATGTGCCTTAGGCATGTTGCAAGGAGGCATGAGGACTGCAGATGTGGCCAGGGCAATAAATTGCAATGTCCGCACTGTGAGATGCTTAAGACAGTGCTACAGGGAGACAGGATGGACAGCTGATCATCCTCGAGGTGACAGACCACGTGAAACAACACCTGCACAGGATCGGTACATCTGAACATCAGATCTGCGGGACAGGTACAGGATGGACAGCTGATCATCCTCGAGGTGACAGACCACGTGAAACAACACCTGCACAGGATCGGTACATCTGAACATCAGATCTGCGGGACAGGTACAGGATGGACAGCTGATCATCCTCGAGGTGACAGACCACGTGAAACAACACCTGCACAGGATCGGTACATCTGAACATCAGATCTGCGGGACAGGTACAGGATGGCAACAACAACTTCCGAGTTACACCAGTAACGCACATTCCCTCCATCAGTGCTCAGACTGTCCGCAATAGGCTGAGAGAGGCTGGACTGAGGGCTTGTAGGCCTGTTGTAAGGCAGGTCCTCACCAGACATCACCGACAACAATGTCGCCTATGGGCACAAACCCACCGTCGCTAGGCCAGACAGGACTGGAAAAAAGTGCTCTTCACTGACGAGTCGCAGTTTTGTCTCACCAGGAGTGATGGTCGGATTCTCGTTTATCGTCGAAGGAATGAGTGTTACACCGAGGTCTGTACTCTGGAGTGGGATCGATTTTGAGGTGGAGGGTCTGTCATGGTCTGGGGCGGTGTGTCACAGCATCATCAGACTGAGCTTGAGCAGGCAATCTCAACGCTGTGCATTACAGGGAAGACATCCTCCTCCCTCATGTGGTACACTTCCTGCAGGCTCATCCTGACATGACCCTCCAGCATGACAATGCCACCAGCCATACTGCTCGTTCTGTGCGTGATTTCCTGCAAGACAGGAATGTCAGTGTTCTGCCATGGCCAGCGAAAAGCCCGGATCTCAATCCCAATGAGCACATCTGGGACCTATTGGATTGGAGGGTGAGGGCTAGGGTCATTCCCCCCAGAAATGTCCAGGAACTTGCAGGTGCCTTGGTGGAAGAGTGGAGTAACTTCTCACAGCAATAACTGGCAAATCTGATGCAGTCCATGAGGAGAAGATGCACTGCAGTACTACTTAATTCAGCTGGTGGCCACACCAGATACTGACTGTTACTTTTTATTTTGACTCCCCCCTTTGTTCAGGGACACATTATTCCATTTCTGTTAGTCACATGTCTGTTTAGTTTATGTTCAGTTTATGCCTCAGTTGTTGAATCTTGTTATGTTCATACAAATATTTGCACGTTAAGTTTGCTGAAAATAAACACAGTTGACAGTGAGAGGACGTTTCTTTTTCTGCTGAGTTTACATACGACATCCCTTCAATTTGTCAGGGAATCCGTCGGATGTTTCTAAGACCAATGTAAGCCTTGCACCAAATGCTCCAGGCCTTTCACATGGCACTCTGGGAAATGAGGGCATACAGTGCCTTCAGAAAGTGTTCAAACCCCTTATTCCACATTTTGTTGTTACAGCCTGAATTCAAAATGTATTAAATATATGTTTTATTCTCACGCATCTACACACAATCCCCTATAATAACAGAGGGAAAACATGTTTTTAGAAATGTTTGCAAATTTATTGAAAAGGAAAGCCAGAAATAAATAATTTACATAGTATTCACACCCCTGAGTCAATACATGTTAATATTAGAGCTCCTGAGTGGGGGCAGGGGTCTAAGGCACTGAATCTCAGTGCTTGAGGTGTCACTACAGACCCTGGTTTGAACACGGGCTGTCCCATAGGGCTGCGCACAATTGGCCCAGCGTCGGGTGTATTGATACACTATCCAAAGTGTAATTCATCATTTCACCATGCTCAAAGGGATATTCAATGTCTGCTTGTTTTGTTTTTACCCATCTACCAATAGGTGCCCTTCTTTGCGAGGCATTGGAAAACTCCCTGGTCTTTATGCTTGAAATTCATTGCTCGACTGAGGGACCTTACAGAAAATTGTATGTGCGGGGTACAGAGGTGAGGTAGTCATTCAGAAATAACGTTAAACGCTAATATTGCACACAGTGAGTCCATCCAATTTATTATGTGACTTATTAAGCCATTGTTTACTATTGTACTTATTTAGGCTTGCCATAACAAAGGGGCTGAATATTTATTGACTCTAAACATTTCAGCCTTTCATTTTTTATTAATTTGTACAAAATGTTAAAAACATAATTCCACTTTGAAATGATGGGTTATTGTGTGTAGGCCAGTAAGACAAAATCTAAATGTAATCATTTTTATATTCAGGCTGTAACACAATAAAATGTGGAAAAAGTCAAGGGGTGTCAGTACTTTCACAAGGCACTGTATGATTCTTAACATCCTGTTAATTAGGAATGGTGTCCTTGGAGTTATACAAAAGCTATTCAGAGGTAGAGCAATAACCAAATATCAGCTCCTGGCATCTTTTGTCTACATGACAGAGCTCATATGCAATTTCCTTGACAGAGTCAATGCCTTTCCTATCTGAACACACAGACAGTCAAGGCTAATGCTGTGTATTGTCTTAGCTAAACAATATCACAGTGTAAAATCATTAATGTATCTGACATTGTCATCCTGTTGCCAGCAGACGCCTTGGTTAACCAAGGACACAATGCTAGCTAACTCACAGAGCTTTGTCCCATTCTGCAGATACAATTTGGAGGCCAGGAGTAGCTGTAGCTCTAGGTATAATGCAACGTTATTGCCAGTGACAGACAAAACTATAGCTAGCTAACTATTGAGGTGCAAGTGTGAAAATCTGTAACTAGCTCGATAGTGTGAACTTGCTTATAGCAGATAATGAACTGTGAAGATGTCAAGTAAATTGGATTTTGTATAGACTGTCTAGTATGAGACTATTTTTACAAGCCAACAAACAGTGATCTTTCTGTCGCGAAATCTCTACCTATGAAACATCCCTTCCGGTCAATTATGCAATGTGCCTATCCCAAAAGGGCCAGATCACTTGCGAAAAATTCAAACTATTCTCCAGGTTTCTGGAGAAATAGCTTGATTTGAGGCCAGCAAAGGGGTGCATCACAAAGCAGAACCACTCATGATCATCAAATCAAATCTAATTGTATTTCTCACATACACATGGTTTACCAGATGTTAATGCGAGTGTAGCTTGTGCTTCTAGTTCTGACGGTGCAGTAATATCTAACAAGTAATCTAACAATTCCACAACAACTACCTAATACACACAAATGTAAAGAGATGTAATAAGAATGCATGTATATGGATGAGTGATGACTGAGTGGCATAAGGCAAGATACAATAGAATGGTATAAAATACAGTATATACATAAGATGAGTAATGTAAGATATGTAAACATTACTAAAGTGGCATTATTTAAAGTGACTAGTGATCCATTTATTAAAGTGGCCAATGATTCGAGTTTGTATGTAAGCAGCAGCCTCTCTGTGTTAGTGATGGCTGTTGAACAGTCTGATGGCCTTGAGATAGAAGCTGTTTTTCAGTCTCTCTGTCCCAGCTTTGGTGCACCTGACCTTGCACCACCACCACCTGACCTTGCACCTCACCTTCTGGATGGTACCGGGGTGAACAGGCAGTTGTTGTCCTTGATGATCTTTTTGGCCTTTCTGTGACATCGGGTGCTGTAGGTGTCCTGGAGGGCAGGTCGTTTGCCCCCGGTGATGTGTTGTGCAGACCTCACTACCCTCTGGAGAGTCTTGCGGTTGCGGGCGGTGCAGTTGCCGTACCAGGCGGTGATACAGCCCGACAGGATGCTTTCAATTGTTCATCTGTAAAAGTTTGTGAGGGTTTTAAGTGACAAGCCAAATTTATTCAGCCTCCTGAGGGGATGTTGCGCCTTCTTCACCACACTGTCTGTGTGGGTGGACCATCTCAGTTGTCCGTGATGTGTACGCCAAGGAACTTAAAACTTTCCACTTTCTCCACTGCTGTCCCGTCGATGTGGATAGGGGGGTGCTCCCTCTGCTGTTTCCTGAAGTCCACGATCATCTCCTTTGTTTTGTTGACGTTGAGTGAGAGGTTATTTTCCTGACACCACACACCGAGTGCCCTCACCTCCTCCCTGTAGGCTGTCTCGTCATTGTTGGTAATCAAGCCCACTACTATTGTGTCATCTGCAAACTTGATGCTTGAGTTGAAGGAGTGTGCCATGGGTGAACAGGGAGTACAGGAGGGGGATGAGCACGCACCTTGTGGGGCCCCAGTGTTGAGGATCAGCGAAGTGGAGATGTTGTTTCCTACCTTCACCACCTGGGGGCGGCCCGTCAGAATGTCCAGGACCCAGTTGCACAGGGCAGGGTTGAGACCCAGGCCCTCAAGCTTATTGATGAGCTTGGATGGTGCTATGGTGTTGAAGGCTGAGCTGTAGTCAATGAACAGCATTCTTACATTGTTACTCCTCTTGTCCAGATGGGATAGGGCAGTGTCCAGAGTGATGGCGATTGCGTCATCTGTGGACCTGTTGGGGCGGTAAGCAAATTGAAGTGGGTCTAGGGTGGCAGGTAAAGTGGAGGTGATATGATCCTTGACTTATTTCTCAAAGCACTTCCGTCAGTATCTGGTGTGACCACCATTTGCCTCAGGTAGTGCGACTCATCTCCTTCGCATAGAATTGTTCAGGCTGTTGATTGTGGCCTGTAGAATGTTGTCCCACTCCTCTTCAATGACTGTGTGAATCTTCAACCCAGAGAATCCCGAACATGTTCAATGGGTGACATTGAGGTCTGGTGAGTATGCAGGCCATGGAATAACTGGGACATTTTCAGCTTCAGGGATTTGTGTACAGATCCTTGCAACGTGGGGTGGTGCATTATCATGCTGAAACATGAGGTGATGGCGGCGGATGAACGTCACGACAATGGGCCTCAGGATCATCACGGAATCTCTGTGCATTCAAATTGCCATCGATAAAATGCAGTTGATCATTCACAATGTTGACATCAGCAAACCGATCGCCCACACAACACCATACACGCTGTCTGCTATCTGCCCAGTACAGTTGAAACCAGGATTCATCCGTGAAGAGCACACTTCTCCAGTGAGCCAGTGGCCATTGAAGGTGAGCATTTGCCCACTGAAGTCGGTTACGACACCGAACAGCAGTCAAGTCAAGACCCTGATGAGGACGTCGAGCACACAGATGAGCTTCCCTGAGAAGGTTTCTGACAGTTTTAACATTAAATTCTCTGGCAACCGCTCTGGTGGACATTCCTCAAGTCAGCATGCCAATTACACGCTCCCTCAAAACTTGAGACATCTGTGGCATTGTATAGTCTGACAAAACTGCACATTTTAGAGTGGCCTTTTATTGTCCCCAGCACAAGGTAATGATCATGCTGTTTAATCAGCTTCTTGATATGCCACACTTGTCAGGTGGATGGATTATCTTGGCAAATGAGAAATGCTCACTAACAGGGATGTAAACAAATTTGTGTACAACATTTGAGAGAACTTAGATTTTTGTGCATATGGAACATTTCTGGGATCTTTGATTTCATCTCATGAAACATTGACATTTTAGCCATTTAGCAGATGCTCTTATACAGAATGCCTTACAGGAGCAATTAGGGTTAAGTGCCTTGCTCAAGGGCACACCAACATATTTTTCACCTATTCGGCTCAGGGATTCAAACCATCAACCTTTTGGTTACTGGCCCAACGCTCTTAGGCTACCTGCCGCCCTGGGACCAACACTTTACATGTTGCCTTTATATTTTTGTTCAGTGTATGAAAGCTAGCCGGTTCAATCATTCATCCTGCTTAATGACAAAACCCCTTGCAAGATGCTGGAGTCATAGCGTTTACTCTGTCTGTTTGGGTCCATGTGAGGCGAAGCATGGGTTATCTTCAGCAAAACGTTTTAACAATGGAAAACAATCTTTGTTCTTATTGGACAAGTTCAGTAGTAGTAACTCCCTCTGTCACCCTGTTTCAAAACCCCCTACTCATTCGTGGTAAATGGAGGCTAGTCTGTGTAGACCTCCCACCTCACACCAGTGTTACTAGTGTAGTATACCAGCTGGGCTTTTCATTCCCTTTCCCACAGCTGTTTGGCTCCCGCAAGGCCGCAACAGTGGAAATGAATGGTCGTGCCAAAGACTGCCACAGAGAGAGAGGGAGGAGGAGAAGAGAAAGATTAGGAAAGATGAGTAGAGAGAGCGAGAGACAAGGAAAGATGGGAAATGATGGCTAGAGAGAAGAAAGAAAAAAACATTGGAAGGAAAATGGAAAAAGAGGAAGCGAGGAACCTAGATAGGGAGTGGTAAGGGCTGTCTATCTGAACTCGTGTTGCCCGGGTTGAGGAGTCTTACCATGGTAGGTGCTGCCGTAGTTACTGCGCCAAAGGTCACGGTCCAGGCCTGTGAGGAAGTGGTTGCATGTCCCGGGCTCAGAAAGGGTGGATTTAAAAAATACACATTATGTTTTTTATTGTAGACGGAAAAACAAACGAGGTGGTGAGAGAGGAAAGTTGTGAGGTGTTGTTGGCAACAGACTGGGATGAATCAGCTCTCATTAACGTAAGTCATTAGCCTAGCCAGAGGAGAGACTGACCCTGTAAAGCAGCTTAATGAATGCAGCTAGCCTAGTGGGCCCTCAGTCATCAGGCAGCAAGACAGCGTAGCGCTAAGCTAATAACATTGGCGAAGGATCAATAAAGAGTATCATATGTCAGCACTGTTTAGGGTCAGCGGTAAGGACAAAACTTATGGGGCCGCTGCCTTTCGATTTGTTGACGGTGGGCCAAAACTCTCATATTTTAATGGGCCCTCTCGGCTGGAGGGGCTTTGTTTGCGCTCAATAGATATGACTGAACTTATTACGTTTCTATTTCCATACGTGAATGCACTGCGGCGATAAGATGCGCCAAACTATCAGTAAGCAACAGAAACCAATATTCCACCGTCAACTTTATGGGTAGGGGGTGGGAGTGGTGGGAAGGGGAGGGGTTTGGAGCGAGGGGGGTATGGGGTAACAATTCCATCCAATCAGAGCGCTTTGAATAATTAAACTGATCAACTTAATTAGCTCAATTAAGTTGATTTGACCACGGAACATGGCCATATGGCGGGAGGAAACAAAAGAGGGGGGAACTAATTAAAAGTAAAATAATGAGCATTTTAATTAACTGGTTCCCCAGACGTCAGCACGCGGGGCTGTGGAGTCGTAATTAAAAAGTGCTGTAGTGCTGGCAACATTCTCTCCCCCCTGTTTTAATAACGGCAAGGGCTCCATCCATCTAATTAAATCTGTAAATGAATTAGCAACATTGAGGGTCCCCGCTTGATTTTTACACCCCACCTCCCACACAGTGCACTCTTCTCAAATAACTCCACACACACACACCCTCATTCTCTCTCTCTTGCATACACACATACACCTTTCCATTCCAACACATTTGCTGTTAATGAAATGAATCATTATTGACACACTGTCAGAGGGCTTTGGCAGTTACTAATGTATCCTAAAAAATGCTAGGATGCAACACTGCACACTCACTGGAGAGTATGATAAATGGTTCGGGGGTACGGATGTGTCTGTCGGTGTGTCTGGTGAGAATCAGTCTGCCCTCCCGTTGGACTCTCCTACTTTTTTCTAGGAGAGTGAAGACGTTTCTCCTTCACTAGCTAATGCTATCACATTTTTTTCTAGGGGTGCATATCAATAGTCTAAAATGGCTTCCTCTCCTTGTCTCCATTCCTTCATCTGCTTGGGTATGGAAAACATAGAAACATGCTTGGGTATGGAAAACATGGTATGCATCCAGCAAATTGCTCTCCCTTTCCTGTGACCTCAAATGAGGTACACACGAAGGAGAAAAGACAAGGAGAGGATGCCACCATAGACTATTGGGACACACCTGTACCAATTAGACCTGACATGTGTTGTTTCTGATACTCTCATTGGGCCCCTTTCCATTCACAGGATCCACCACCTCCACTTCTCTCCAATCTGCCCCCAGGGAACCAACCTTCTGCCCCCTATCCTTCCTTTCCATCTCAATCTGGGGATCCTGGAAACTAATTAACAGAAATCGCATGGACTGACAAGGGAGTGATTTGCATATTAAATTAATTGGTTCTTTACTCAGGTCTCTGGATACTGGTGACGTTACAAAATGAAAGGGGTAGAGAGAAAGCGAGTATGGATCTCTACATTTCTCTTTCTGTTGTGTCGGGCTGGTCCATAGCACTATGTTTTTTCTTGTGAACTACTCATAGCAATAAGTTAGGTACATTGTGACAACAAACATTTCTTTCCTGGTTTATTTTATTTCACGATCACTAATGAATGAGAAAACGGAATATATTTCCACCGTAGACCCTAACTGTGGGTCTTCCAATGCTTCTGTCTTCCAAGGCAATACTCTGGGGCCTTTCTCAGGACCTAATCTATGCTTGAATTGAATTGACCCTGAAGTTACAGCAGAGCCAGTTGCCGACGGAGATGGCAGCATAGCGACTAGCTCTAAGAAAACTTTGCAGTATTTTTATTTTTTTTAAGTACTATCTTTTACATTATAAGCTCAGGAAATGTTTTGTGTCATTACATACAGCCGGGTAGAACTATTGGATATTAGAGTGGTGGTAACTCACCAGAACTACCAGCATTACGACCAGGAATACGACTGCCCAGGAGCAGATCCTTTGTTCACTCTCCCCAGAGCAATTGATCTTATTCCAGAGGCCGATTTAAAACATTGCCGGCAGAGGCGAGGCACTCGAGGCGGCCTGTTGGTTCGACTTAGGAGGCGCACACACCACCCACCGCTTCTGAGTATATTACTCACTAATGTTCAGTCTTTGGATAACAAAGTTGATGAGCTTAGAGCAAGGATTTCTTTCCAGAGAGACATCGGGGCCTGTAACATACTTTGTTTCACGGAAACATGGCTCTCTCGGGATACTCTGTTGGAGTCGGTAAATCCAGCAGGATTCTCAGTACATCACGTAGACAGAAATAAATATCTCTCCGGGAAGCAGAAGGGCAGAGGGGTGTGTTTCATGATTAACAATTCATGGTGTAATTCTAGGGAACATACAGGAACTCAAGTTATTTTGTTCACCCGACCTAGAATATATCACAATTAAATGCCAACCATATTATCTCCCAAGAGAATTCTCCTCCGTCAACGCCACCGCCGTTTACATCCCACCTCAAGCCAAAACCTCAAAGAACTTCAATGGACTCTATGCAAACTGGAAACCACATATCCTGAGGCTGCATTTATTGTAGATGGGGATTTTAACAAAGCAAATCTGAGGACTAGCTTGCCGAAGTTCTATCAACATATTGACTGTCCTACTCGCACTACTAAGACTCTCGACCATTGATATTCATATTGCTTCCGGAATACCTCCCCCGCCCTCCTTTCGGCAAATCTGACCATGACTCTATCTTGCTCCTCCCATCCTGTAGACAGAAACTCAAACAGGAAGTGCCCATGCTTCATACTATTCAACGCTGGTCTGACCAATTGGAATCCACGCTTGAGGATTGTTTTGATCACGTGGACTGGGATATGTTTCAGGTAGCTTGCAAAAATAATCTAGACGCAGACAAGGATACGGTGACTGAGTTCATAAGGAAGTGTATAGGAGATGTAGTACCCACTGTGACTATTAAAACCTACCCTAACCAGAAACTGTGGATAGATGGTGGCATACGAGTGAAACTGAAAGCGCGAACCATCGCATTTAATCATTGCAAGGCGACTGGTAATATGGCAGAATATAAACAGTGTAGTTATTCACTTCGCAAGGCAATCAAACAAGATAAACTTCAGTATAGAGATAAGTGGAGTCGCAATTCAACGGCTCAGACACGAGACGTATGTGGCAGGGGCTTCAGACAATCATGGACCACAAAAGGAAAACTAGCCATGTCGCCGAGACCGATGTCTTGCTTCCAGACAGGCTAAACACATTCTTCACACGCTTTGAGCATAACACAGTGCCACCCGCTACCAAGGACTGTGGGCTCTCCTTCTCCGTGGCGGATGTGAGTAAAACATTTAAACGTGTTAACCCTCGCAAGGCTGCCGGCCCAGACAGCGGCCTAGTGGTTAGAGCGATGGACTAGTAACCGGAAGATTGCAAGTTCAAACCCCTGAGCTGACAAGGTACAAATCTGTCATTCTGCCCCTGAACAGGCAGTTAACCCACTGTTCCTAGGCCGTCATTGAAAATAAGAATTTTGACTTGCCTGGTTAAATAAAGGTAAAATAAAAAATAAAAATCCCTAGCTGCGTCCTCAGAGCATCCGCAGACAAGCTGGCTAATGTGTTTACAAGCATATTCAATCTCTCCCTATCCCAGTCTGCTGTCCCCACATGCTTCAAGATGGCCACCATTGTTCCTGTACCCAAGAAGGCAAAACATAATGACTTAGCACTCACCTCTGTCATCATGTGCTTTGAGAGACTAGTCAAGGATCATATCATATCACCTCTACTTTACCTGCCACCCTAGACCCACTTCAATTTGCTTACCGCCCCAATAGATCCACAGATGATGCAATCGCTATCACTCTGCACACTGCCCTATCCCATCTGGACAAGAGGAATATCTACGTAAGAATGCTTTTTATAGACTATGCTTCAGCATTCAACACCATAGTATCTCCAAGCTCATCATTAAGCTCGAGGCCCTGGGTCTGAACCCTGCCCTGTGCAACTGTGTCCTGGACTTCCTGATCGGCCGCCCCCAGGTGGTGAAGATAGGAAACATCACCTCCACTCCGCTGATCCTCAACCCTGGGGCCCCACAAGGGTGCGTGCTCAGCCCCCTTCTGTACTCCCTGTTCACCCAAGACTGCGTGGCCAAGCACACCTCCAACTCAATAATCAAGTTTGCAGATGACACAACAGTAATAAAGACTTCAGGAAACAGCAGAAGGTGCACCCCTCTATCTGCATCAACAGGACCGCAGTGGAGAAGGTGGAAAGCTTCAAGTTCCTTGGCGTACACATCACTGACAAACTGAAATGGACCACCCACACAGACAGCGTGGTGAAGAAGGTGCCACAGAGCCTCTTCAACCTCAGGAGGCTAAAGAAATTTGGCTTGTCACAACCATCACGATCACATTAGAGACTGCTGCCTATAGGCATAGACTAGGGATCACTGGCCACTTTAAGGAATGGAACACTAGTCACTTAATAATGTTTACATATCTGGCATTACTCATCTCATATGTATATACTGTTTTCTATACTATTCTACTGTATCTTAGTCCGTTCCGCTCTGACATCGCTTGTCTATATGTATATAGTCTTAATTCATTCCTACTTAGATTTGTGTGTATTGGGTATATGTTGTGTAATTTGTTAGATATTACTTGTCAGATGTTGTCGGAGCTAGAAGCACAAGCATTTTGCTACACCTGCGATAACATCTGCTAATCACGTGTATGTGACCAATCAAATTTGATTTGATTTTAGTGGTCTATGAGAGCCATGCTGGGGTCTGACAGTGTTATTCCTCTAGAGTCCCTCCCATACAACCATTTTTATCCATCCATCATCCATTCATCCTTCCCAGAAGCAATCACAGAAGTAATGGGATCAGTTAAAGCAAGACCTTTTACAGCCAAAGCAGAGTTTTTGAATTATGACCAATGACCTACCCTGACTTGAAGTTTGGAGTTCTGCACTTCTCAGCCAATCGCTTCTCAGTTGGCCACTGCATCATCATCATTATTGTCAACATGACACCCACCCACAGCCCACACCACCACGCTAACCCGGGGTCAATGACCCCATCGGCTGGGATCAGAGTCTAACAGTCTAACGGAGGGACGGCAGCGCCGCTCAGCAGGTCCCGCGTCTGTTTCTAGAGGCTATAGTGACCCTGGGCGCTAATTAAGGCTAAAGATAAGGGCATTAATGAGCCGGGGGTCCTGATCAAAGGAGCATGACAGCTGAGCCCGGGAGGGGTATGAAGTGAGGGGGGTCTGTTTACACAAGTTACCCCAAGTAATTGGAGGGGGGGGGATAAGATACAGGCTGATCCCTTTGTCAAATGGGGGTGGGGGAGAGACACAGTATGTCACACACACTGTCATCATTACACAGAGCATGTGTCTCCTCGACGGTTTGGTACACGGAGGGTCCAGGGAAATGAAGTCATGCTGGCGAATGACAGTGGTCGGAATATGTGTAACCTTGGAGACCAAAGTGGGGGTGTCTTGGCACTATCTAGCTGAGTATCTTACAACCAGTACACACTACAGTAAATAAAAACATGAAGAGGGTATATTAAGGATAGAGGATATATTGAAGGTAGTTTGATGGTTTTCAAGTCCACTGATCAATGCAAAAGCTTCTCTAAATAGCTTCCATTCCTTGTCTCCTCTCTTTCATGAACACTGACCTGCCAGACACTTGAAAGGACTAAGCAACATCTAATTTATTGTGACTTGCAGCTAACAAATGTTTTGCAAACTTGTAGCAGACATCAGGGAACTGAGACAAAGGAAGGAGTGGTTTTGAAAGCCTTTCACAAATGTTGGGCTGGAGGGAAGGAGGGAGGAGGGAAGGAGGAAGAGAGGGAAGAGGGGGAAGGAGGGAGATCAGGATGGAAGGAGGGAGGGAAGATGAGAAGAGGGGGGAGGGAGGGAGGAAGGATGGGAATGGAGGGAGGATGGAAGGAGGGAGTGAGGGAGGAGGGGAGGATGGAGGGGGAGGGAGGGAGGGAGGGAGGGAGGGAGGGAGGGAGGGAGGGAGGGAGGGAGGGAGGGAGGGAGGGAGGATGGGGTGAGTGTGGAGGCCACCTGCCCTCTCAGTAGGGTGTGGGAATGTCGTACACGGGCCACCCCACTAGCACCACTCCCCTGGCTGCGGGGAGAAAACTCGTTAGCTAAGAAATCCCTGCTAATTACGCCTGCTGCTTTCATTAGGGTCACACACACACACACACACACACACACACACACACACACACACACACACACACACACACACACACACACACACACACACACACACACACACACACACACACACACACACACACACACACACACACACACACTGGGCCAAGGCCCTAAGACCTCTGGCATACAGTGCAAATGAGAACTTGTTTGATACAGGTCACATCTAAAGTGAGGGGAAGCTAGTGTGTGTTGTGTTTAATTGACTACATTTATGTGGTGTACAATCAACATTCTTGCAACCCCAAACCAAGCTCACCAAACCATGCTAACCAAACCATGCTAACCAAACCATGCTAACCAAACCAAGCTAACCAAACCAAGCTAACCAAACCATGCTAACCAAACCAATCTAACCAAATCAAACTATCACTCACCAATCTTCCTGTTGGTGAACGGCTAACTAGCAAACCCTTGTCTCCCTCTCTCTCCCCCCTCTCTCTCTCCCTGCCCCCCTCTGTCTCTCCCTGCCCCCTCCCTCTCTCCCCCCTCTCTATCAATTCAATTCAAGGGCTTTATTGGCATGGGAAACATATGTTAACATTGCCAAAGCAAGTGAAGTAGATAATAAACAAAAGTGAAATAAACAATAACAATTAACAGTAAACATTACACTCACAGAAGTTCCAAAAGAATAAAGACATTTCAAATGTCATATTATGTATATATACAGTGTTGTAACGAACAAAATAGTGAAAGTACAAAAGGGAAAACAAATAAACATACATATGGGTTGTATTCTCTCCCCCTCTCTCTCCCTCCCCCCTCTTTCTCTCTCCCCCTGCTTGTCTCCACTCCCCCCCTCTCTCCCCCCTCTCTTTCTTTCCCTCCCCCTCCTCTCCTATCTCTCTCTTCTATGCTATGACACAGAGGCTGGGGCCAGGCTGTCTCTCAGTGGGCCCACCAGGAACACAGGCCTTCATTAGCACTCTGTAATTAGGAACAGATGCAATTTGCAGCACGGGGCCCTCAACAAACACACACACACAGCTCGGGTCTCATCTCTCTCTCTCTCTCTCTCTCTCTCTCTCTCTGTCTCTCTTTCTCTACATCCTCTCTCTCTGTTTCTTTCTCTCTCCCCTGTCTCTCTCAGTTTTTCTCTGTCTCTCCATTCTATCTCTCCCTCTATCTCTCCCCTCTCTCTCTGTCGCTATCTCTCCCCCCTCTCTCTCTGTCGCTATCTCTCCCCCCTCTCTCTCTATCTCTCTCCATCTCTCCCCTCTCTCTTTGTCACTATCTCTCCCCTCTCTCTCTCTCTGTCTCTATCTCTCCCCCCTCTCTCTCTATCTCTCCCCTATCTCTCCCCTCTCTCTCTCTCTCTCTGTTTCTTTCTGTCATATCCTCTCTCTCTCTGTCTCTCTCTCTCCCTGTAGTGTAAAATACTTTAGAGTTAATAAAGTGACTATGCATAGATGACAACAGAGAGTAGCAGTGGTGTAAAGGGGGGGGGGGCACTGCAAAATGTCTGGGGAGCCATTTGAGTCTTATGGCTTGGGGGTAGAAGCTGTTTAGAAGCCTCTTGGACCTAGACTTCGCACTCCGGTACCGCTTGCCGTGCGGTAGCAGAGAGAACAGTCTATGACTAGGGTGCCTGGAGTCTTTGACAATGTTTAGGGCCTTCCTCTGACACTGCCTGGTATAGAGGTCCTGGATGGCAGGAAGCTTGGCCCCAGTGATGTACTGGGCCGTTCGCACTACCCTCTGTAGTACCTTGCGGTCGGAGGCCGAGCAGTTGGCATACCAGGCAGTGATGCAACCAGTCAGGATGCTCTTGATGGTGCAGCTGTCAAACCTTTTGAGGATATGAGGACCCATACCAAATCTTTTTCAGTCTCCTGAGTTGGAATAGGTTTTGTCGTGCCCTCTTCACGACTATCTTGGTGTGCTTGGGGGTGGCCTGTCAGGAAGTTCAGGATCCAGTTGCAGAGGGATGTGTTTAGTCCCAGGATCCTTAGCTTATTGATGAGCTTTGAGGGCACTATGGTGTTGAATGCTGAGCTGTAGTCAATGAATAGCATTCTCACATAGGTGTTCCATTTGTCCACGTGGGAAAGGGCAGTGTGGAGTGCAATAGAGATTGCATCATCTGTGGATCTGTTGGGGCGGTATACAACTTGTAGTGGGTCTAGGGTTTCTGGGATGATGGTGTTGATGTGAGCAATGACCAGCCTTTCAAAGCACTTCATGGCAACAGATGTGAGTGCTTACGGGTCTCTAGTCATTTAGGCAGGTTACCTTAGTGTTCTTGGGCACAGGAACTATGGTGGTCTGCTTGAAACATGTTGGTATTACAGACTCGGACAGGGAGAGGTTGAAAATGTCAGTGAAGACACTTGCCAGTTGGGCAGCGCATGCTCGCAGTACACGTCTGTAGTCCGTAATAGTTTGCAAGCCCTGCCACATCCTACGAGCGTCAGAGCTGGTGTAGTACAATTCGATCTTAGTCCTGTATTGACGCTTTGCTTGTTTGATGGTTCATCGAAGGGCATAGAGGGATTTTTTATAAGCTTCCGGGTTAGAGTCCCGCTCCTTCAAAGCGGCAGCTCTAGCCTTTAGCTCAGTGCGGATACTTCCTGAAATCCCTGGCTTCTGGTTGGGGTATGTACGTACGGTCACTGTGGAGATGACGCAATTTGATGCACTTATTGATGAAGCCAATGACTGATGCGGTGTACTCCTCAATGCTATCGGAGGAATCCCGGAACATATTCCAGTCTGTACTGGCAAAACAGT
This sequence comes from Oncorhynchus keta, assembly GCF_023373465.1. Taxonomy (NCBI): domain Eukaryota; kingdom Metazoa; phylum Chordata; class Actinopteri; order Salmoniformes; family Salmonidae; genus Oncorhynchus; species Oncorhynchus keta. The sequence goes on from NC_068429.1 coordinate 15,072,907, forward strand.
CCTGTAGCTTAGCATCTGCGTCATCTGACCACTTTTTTATTGAACGAGTCTTCCTGCTTTAATTTTTGCTTGTAAGCAGGAATAAGGAGGATTCAGATTTGCCAAATGGAGGGTGAGGGAGAGCTTTGTATGAGTCTCTGTGTGTGGAGTATAGGTGGCCCAGAGTTATTTTTCCTCTGGTTGCACATTTAACATGCTGATAGAAATTTGGTAAAATGGATTTAAGTTTCCCTGCTTATGGCGGAATACAGCTCATTCAATGCTGTCTTAGTGCCAGCCTCTGACTGTGGTGGTATGTAAACATCTACAAAGAATACAGATAAAAACTCTCTCTGTAGGTAGTGCAGTCTACAGCTTATCATGTGATACTCTACCTCAGGCGAGCAATAGCTTGAGACTTCCTTAGATATCGTGCACCAGCTGTTGTTTACAAAATGACATAGACCGCCGCCCCTTCTCTTACCAGACGCCGCTGTTCTATCCTGCTGGTACAGCGTATAACCAGCCAGTTGTATGTTGATATTGTCGTTGTTCAGCCACGACTCTGTGAAGTATAAGATGTTACAGTTTTTAAATGTCCCGTTGGTAGTTTAATCTTTTCCGCCTTCTTTTCATGCAGATCACAGGGATCGGAGCCTGTTCCCGAAGAAGCTGTATATCCTCCACGTCGGGCTCGTCAGAGTCATGAAAGGAAAAAAGTATTATGCTAGTCCGTGGTGAGTAATCACAGTCCTAGAAGTTATTTCCGGTCATAAGAGACGGTAGCTTCAACATTATGTTCAAATAAGTTTTAAAAAATAAGTTACAAACAACACAAATAAATGAACAAAAAGACAGAATCGAATGGGGACACGTAAAACGTCTGCCTTCTTTTCCGGCGCCATCTTACAAATTTCCTTTCAAATGGTATCAGGAATATGAAAATCCTTGCTTCAGGTCCTGAGCAACAGGAAGTTAGATTTGGGTATGTCATTTTAGGCAAACATTTTAAGTACTACTTAAGTAGTTTTTTGGGGTACCTGTACTTTACTATTTATATTTTTGACAGAACAAGAAAATGGTACTTAAAAACGTACTTATCAAGAGAACATCCCTGGTCATCCCTACTGCCTCTGATCTGGCAGAGTCACTAAACATAAATGCTTCGCTTATAAATTATGTCTGCATGTTGTAGTGTGACCCTGGCTATCCACACAAAAAAAAACAAGAAAAATGGAGCCGTCTGGTTTGCTTAATATAAGCAATTTGAAATGATTTATACTTTTACTTTTGATACCTAAGTATATTTTTGCAATTACATTTACGTTTGATACTTAAGTATATTTAAAACCAAATACTTTTAGACTTTTACTCAAGTAGTATTTTACTGGGGGACTTTCACTTTGACGTGAGTAATTTTCTATGAAGGTATCTTTACTTTCACTCAAGTATGACAATTGGGTACTTTTTCCACCACTGCTCTCTCCCCTCTCTCTGTTTATTCTGTCATATCCTCTCTACTCCACACTTTCTAACACTTCTCACTTTTGAAACTGAAACACTCCCTCTGTAACCCTCTCTGTCACACACACACACACACACACACACACACACACACACACACACACACACACACACACACACACACACACACACACACACACACACACACACACACACACACACACACACACACACACACACACACACACACACACACACTAGCTTTACACTTGCGCGTACACAGTTCAGAGCCATATGTGTAATTAAGAAAACTTCCAACTTGATTAGAATGAGCTGCTCTCCCTCTGCTCTTTCCCTCCTCTCTCTTTTTTTTCCTATATAATTTCCCTCAACCGCCTTTCCACACCATCTCTTTCTCCTCCACTGCCAGTATTTCTGTACAGTAGGAATGCCTGTAAGCTCTTAAACTATTGTGTCCTAGTTAACAAAATCTTGCATTGATCTGCTATGTTTATGTTTTCATATGCTAATAGAGTATTGCCAAACCGCATGACAGCTGCCTACCCAGACACTGGATGAGTGTGTGTGAATGTGTGTGTGTGTGTGTGTGTGTGTGTGTGTGTGTGTGTGTGTGTGTGTGTGTGTGTGTGTGTGTGTGTGTGTGTGTGTGTGTGTGTGTGTGTGTGTGTGTGTGTGTGTGTGTGTGTGTGTGTGTGTGTAGGGGGTTGTAATGTATAGCTGCAGCAGACATCCCTGTGGGAATTCAAAGGAAATTCCAAGGATTTCTATGTGGGTTTTCAGAAACAGCTCCTGCTGAGGAAAATAAAGATATCAACATTTAGTTATGTCATATTTCTACTTGGGCTATTTGCCTGGTATTTGTCAATGTTGCTCAAGGCAGCCGAGGTCAACATTTGTCTTCGTTATATGATGTGAACTCAGATCAGTCCTGAAATAGATTTTTTTAAATTCCTGATTTCACGCGGAACAAGGGGGGTTGTTGTTTTGAAAGTGTATTGGAAAGTTTCTTAGTAGCTAGCTAACTTTTTAGTTTGGATCCTGCCACGCAGTTGGCATCAGTTACTATGCCTGCTAGTCTGTGTCCAGTGTCAGTGATCCTGCAGACCAAGGCCGGGTATGAGAAGCTATTTGGTGTATCAGCTAGCCTAGCTGCTAGCTAGCTGCCTATCAAGCTAGCAGGGTTTCTTGAGGACTTGAACGTAGCCCACGATGTGGTTAGCCATTGTGGCTGGGACAGCTGATTGTCCCGGGTTTGTGGCTGTCTGGATCCATGCTGTTTGTTGTTTTCAATCTTCACTGTGACCTGCCCTGTCTGGAACTGCGAGGAGTAACAGCGTAATGTACATCGCTAGCTACAGTACCATGACAAAGACCAAAGCCAGCGGGAGTACTGTTGAGGACAGTGGTGTCTCTCTATCACAGGTGAAGGATCCTTTAAACAAACAAAAATAGTTGTTATAAGAAAATAGCTTCAAGTGTTTTGTCCAAATACTGGGTGATTCAACTAATAAAAGAATGGATGACCTGACCACAGAGGTCCAGGGGCTGAAGAACAGTTTGCAGTTCTCCCAGGGTCAGCTCGATGAGTTGAAACAGGAGAACGGCAAGATGACAGCAATCTGTAAGTCATTGAGTGAGGACATCAGTTCTGTGTATGTATCCATGATAACAATGATGGATAAATCAGACAATCTTGACGGACAATCTAGGTGGAACAAGATGGTTGTGGACAGAATTACAGAATCTCCACATGAGGCCTGGACAGAGTCTGAGGACAAAGATGATCTCTGAGAAATTGAAGACAGCCCCCAGGAAGATTGAGGTGGAGCGTGCCCACATGACTGGAAAACCCATCACCGGTCCAGGTGACAGGCCCAGGCCGATAGTGGTCAAGTTCCTGAGGTTCAAGGACAAGGTAGCTGTTCTGGAAAGAGCCAAGAACTTGAGAGGAATGTATATCTTCCTCAACAAGGACTATCCTAAAGCTGTGCGCCAGAAAAGGAAAGAACTTATCCCAGCCATGAAAGCTGCCAAAGCGCGTGGGGTCATTGCTTATATCCGCTATGACAGGCTCATTGTCCACCCTCCCTCCCAGAAGTCTGGAAGAGATGAGAAAGCCAAGCCTATGGATTCATAGCTTCAACCGAGCAGCACACACACACCAATTGATTAATGGACTGCTGAATGTATATTTTCTTCTCTTACTCTGTTTGTTGTTTTCCATAGTATGTCTATCTCTGATAACTTACCCATGAAAGGCCTGAAAATACCCCTTATTAATATGCAGTGCCATCGGAAAGTATTCAGACCCCTTGACTTTTTCAACATTTTGTAACGTTACAGCCTTATTCTAAAATAGATTATATAATTTCCCCCTCATCAATCGACACACAATATCCCATAATGATGAAGCAAAAACAGGTTTTTAGAAATGTTTGCACATTTATTAAACATACAAAACTTAAATTTCACATTTACATAAGTATTCAAGCCCAAAGTACTTAGTACTTTATTGAAACACCTTTGTCAGCGATTACAACCTTGAGTCATCTTGGGTATGACGCTGCACATACTCCACAGGTGCTCTCATTTGTTGACTTCTGTAACCGTAAAAGCCTTGGTACTCCCAAAGTTTGCTTTATTCACTACTTTAGCACATTCTGCCAACCCGGATGTCTTAGCCGTGTCTGCATCCTGGCTTAGGAAAACCAACAAAACCCCTGAAATGTCCATCCCTAACTATAACATTTTCCGCCAAGATAGAACTGCCAAAGGGGGCGGCGTTGCAATCTATTGCAGAGATAGCCTGCAGAGTTCTGTCTTACTATCCAGGTCTGTACCAAAACAATTTGAGGTTCTACTTCTAAAAATTCACCTTTCCAGAAACAAGTCTCTCAGCATTGCCGCTTGCTTATAGACCACCCTGTGCCCCCAGCTGTGCCCTGGACACCATATGTGAATTGATTGCCCCCCATCTATCTTCTGAGCTCGTGCTGCTAGGTGACCTAAACTGGGACATGCTTAACACCCCAGCCATCCTACAATCTAAGCCTGATGCCCTCAATCTCACACAAATTATCAATGAACCTACCAGGTACAACCCCAAATCAGTAAACACGGGCACCCTCATAGATATCATTCTAACTAACTCACCCTCCAAATACGCCTCTGCTGTTTTCAACCAAGATCTCAGCGACCACTGCCTCATTGCCTGCATCCGTAATGGGTCTGCGGTCAAACGACCACCCCTCATCACTGTCAAACGCTCCCTAAAACACTTCAGCGAACAGGCCTTTCTAATCGACCTAGAATGACATTGAACTCATCCCGTCAATAGAGGATGCCTGGTTATTCATTAAAAGTGCCTTCCTCACCATCCTAAATTAGCATGCTCCATTCAAAAAAAATTGAACCAGGAATAGATATAGCCCGTGGTTCACTCCAGACCAGCACAAAAACATCCTGTGGCGTTCTGCATTAGCATCGAATAGCCCCTTTGATATGCAACTTTTCAGTGAAGTTAGGAACAAATATACACAGGCAGTTAGGAAAGCTAAGGCTAGCTTTTTCAAACAGAAATTTGTATCCTGTAGTACAAACTCAAAAAAGTTCTGGGACACTGTAAAGTCTATAGAGAATAAGAGCACCTCCTCCCAGCTGTCCACTGCACTGAGGCTCGGAAACACTGTCACTACCGATACATCCCCTATAATTGAGAATTTCAATAAACATTTTTCTACAGCTGGCCATGCTTTCCACCTGGCTACCCCTACCCTGGTCAACAGTACTGCGCTCCCCACAGCAACTCCCCCAAACCTCCCCCACTTCTCCTTCACCCAAATCCAAATAGCTGATGTTCTGAAAGAGCTGCAAAACCTGGACCCCTACAAATCAGCCGGGCTAGACAATCTGGACCCTCTCTTTCTAAAAATGATCTGCCGAAATTGTTGCAACCCCTATTACTAGCCTGTTGAACCTCTCTGTTTATTGTCACCGATCCCTCCCTTACACTTAGGCAGCCATTTTCCCATTTGTATTTGTGGGTAGTTGTCTTTGTTAGTGGCATTATAGCCTAAGTAAGCTTCAAGGCCATTTCCTTGTTCCTTCCTTTGTTTTGTTGGCGACATTTATTAATAAAATAAATGTACGCTCACCATGCTGCACCTTGGTCCTGTCATTTCCACGACGACAGCGATCGTGACATGTGGTTGCAGGTTCACTAATCATATCTAAAGCCTTTCTTTTTGGGGTGTTGCTATAGGCCACCAAGTGCTAACAGGCAGTATCTAAATAATATTTGTGAAATGCTTGATAGTAGGGATGCACAATATATCGGTGAACATATTCGGAATCGGTATTCGATATTAGCTACAAATGCCAACATCGGTATCGGCCCGATGTCTAGTTTAACGCTGATGTGCAAAACGGATGTCAAAGCTGATGTGCAGACCTATATAACGTAGGTACATGATGTAAACCACGTAAAATGTTGCACTACATGTGCAACACAGCATTCTTAAACTAGTCCACAATGTGTGCTGTGTGGATCGAGTAGTCAACAAGTCGAGCACACACTAACACGTGCCCTATTTTTCAGATGTTGCCATACCAGAGTTATACAGTAATAGCGTCACCGCTATTAGCTTCACGACTGACATTTGGACCAGCAATATCGGCCCCATAAGCATGTTGAGTCTGACAGCACAGTGGGTATCAAGGATTTATTACTGAGGAAAGTCGTAGTGCATTCTCAAGAATATGCTTGGTTGTCACACTGCTACTGCCATTTCAATGGCATTTGAGAACATGTTTGAAACTTGAAAACATGAACATACTAGCTAGCTCAATTTGAACAACTGACTTGAGAAATAAGCTCATCAACTGCACCTGCAACAGATGTGATACCTTCTGTCATGGCATTGAAATGCCTGCTCAACAAAACTGCCGACACAGGCTGTGAACAAGCGATTCGGTGGCATTCTCTCTTTACTGTGTCACTACCATTTTTTATTTTTTTTAACCTTTATTTTACTAGGCAAGTCAGTTAAGAACAAATTCTTATTTTCAATGACAGCCTAGGAACAGTGGGTTAACTGCCTGTTCAGGGGCAGAACGACAGATTTTGTACCTTGTCAGCTCGGGGATTTGAACTTGCAACTAGGCCAATGCTCTAACCACTAGGCTACGCTGCTGCCCCATGCTCGATGCTAGGTACAAGGACCACTACTTTGATGCAGACAATAAACAGGGTTAAAGTGAAATGTTACAGACACAGCAGGACAAGATGGAAACGGACACAGTGACAGTGCACACTGAGGAAGAGAGACCACAGACAGACAGAGCTGAAACTTCACTGCTTGACATGTATGATGAAATCTTGGTTGAGAATGAAATGACTGAACAAATGCACAACTAAACAGTACAGCAAGTAAGTGAAAGAAATAGATTTTGATTATGTTTTACTGGTAATGGGGACATGCGTAAATGCCAACAAAATCATTTTTGGGTCAGTGGGGTATGTGTGTGTGTAACCTTTATTTAACTAGGCAATTCAGTTACAAACAAATTCTTATTTACATTGACGGTCTACCCCGGCCAAACCCAGACGATGCTGGGCCAATTGTGCGCCGCTCTATGGGACTCCCAATCACGGCCGGATGTGATACAGCCTGGATTCGAACCAGGGACTGTAGTGACACCTCTGCACTGAAATGCAGTGCCTTAGCACTGTGTCCATGCGTGTGTGTTAACTATTTAACTGTACTAGAATGCTTAAAAGGCTGCATTTTTTTTAAATATCAGTTATCGGCATCGGTATAGTTTTTTTGTCAAGAAAATTATTGGATATTGGTATCGGCCAAAAATGTAATATCGGTGCATCACTACTTGATGTATGTGATGTAAACAGAGAGGTCTACTTTCTTGGTGACCTGAATATTGACTGGTTTTCATCAAGCTGTCTACTCCAGAGGAAGCTTCTCACTGTAACCAGTGCCTGTAATCTGGTTCAGGTTATTAATCAATCTACCAGGGTGTTTACAAACACTACAGAAATAAGATCATCCACATGTATTGATGTCATTTTTACTAATACTGTAGAACTTTTGTTCTAAAGCCGTGTCCATACCCATTGGATGCAGTGATCACAATATAATGGAAAACCAAAGTTCCAAAAACTGGGCCTAAAATAGTGTATAAGAGTTCATACAAAAGATTTAGATGTGATTTATATGGATGATGGGCATGGAACCCTGCAGATCCCCTATGACTGGAATACCGACATAATCTGCCCGAGGACTCCAACAGGCCCATCAGGCGCGACGCCCGCTGAAGGCCCATTATGCTAACCAAACGAGGCCTGCTAGCTACCTAGAGCTACTTGGAACCCTACTAATTCCACGACTGGTCTATGGACGTCACCGCACGAAGAGGCATAAGCAGACTTACCCCCATCGCGACGTCCCTCAAAGGCTAACTCTCTAGCCCCTGCTATCTGCTTTCTTGCTAACCCGGTCTGCTAACTGCTAGCTTGCCGGGCCCGGTCTGCTAACTGCTAGCTTGCCGGGCCCGGTCTGCTAACTGCTAGCTTGCCTGCCCGGTCTGCTAACTGCTAGCCCTTGCTAACTGCTTGCTTGCTAACCCGGTCTGCTAACTGCTAGCCCCTGCTAACTGCTTGCTAACCCGGCCTGCTAACTGCTAGCTTGCCCCGGTCTACTAACTGCTAGCTGCCGGCCCCGGCCTGCTGACTGCTAGCTTACCTGCCCGGTCTGTAACTGCTAGCCCATGCTAACTGCCTGCTTGCTAACCCGGCCTGCTAACTGCTAGCTTGCCCCGGTCTACTAGCTGCTAGCTTGTTTAGCCCTGGCCTACTAACTGTTAGCTGGTTAGCATCGGCTTTCTAACTGTCTGAATCGCTGTGTCCCCAGCCAGCCCAACCACTCACTGGACCCATATGTTCACTTGGCTACGCATGCCTCTCTCTAGTATCAATATGCCTTGTCCATTACTGTCCTGGTTAGTGATTACTGTCTTATTTCACTGTAGAGCCTCTAGCCCAGCTCAATATTCCTTAACCTACCATGTTGTTCCACCTCCTACATATGCGATGACATCACCTGGTTTAAACATCTCTAGAGACTATATCTCTCTCTTCATTACTCAATGCCTAGGTTTACCTCCAATGTACTCACATCCTACCTTACCTTTGTCTGTACACTATGCCTTGAATCTATGCTATCGTGCCCAGAAACCTGCTCCTTTTACTCTCTGTTCTGAACTTGATTAGTGTAGTATCAACAACGCAGCCACTGCCAGCTAGCCTACAAAGTCAACAACGCAGCCACTGCCAGCTAGCCTACTTCAGCAGTACTGTATCATTTTAATCATTTTAGTCAATAAGATTCTTGCTACGTAAGCTTAACTTTCTGAACATTCGAGACGTGTAGTCCACTTGTCATTCCAATCTCCTTGCATTAGCGTAGCCTCTTCTGTAGCCTGTCAACTATGTGTCTGTCTATCCCTGTTCTCTCCTCTCTGCACAGACCATACAAACGCTCCACACCGCGTGGCCGCGGCCACCCTAATCTGGTGGTCCCAGCGCGCACGACCCACGTGGAGTTCCAGGTCTCCGGTAGCCTCTGGAACTGCCGATCTGCGGCCAACAAGGCAGAGTTCATCTCAGCCTATGCCTCCCTCCAGTCCCTCGACTTCTTGGCACTGACGGAAACATGGATCACCACAGATAACACTGCTACTCCTACTGCTCTCTCTTCCACCGCCCACGTGTTCTCACACACCCCGAGAGCTTCTGGTCAGCGGGGTGGTGGCACCGGGATCCTCATCTCTCCCAAGTGGTCATTCTCTCTTTCTCCCCTTACCCATCTGTCTATCGCCTCCTTTGAATTCCATGCTATCACAGTTACCAGCCCTTTCAAGCTTAACATCCTTATCATTTATCGCCCTCCAGGTTCCCTCGGAGAGTTCATCAATGAGCTTGATGCCTTGATAAGCTCCTTTCCTGAGGACGGCTCACCTCTCACAGTTCTGGGCGACTTTAACCTCCCCACGTCTACCTTTGACTCATTCCTCTCTGCCTCCTTCTTTCCACTGCTCTCCTCTTTTGACCTCACCCTCTCACCTTCCCCCCTACTCACAAGGCAGGCAATACGCTCGACCTCATCTTTACTAGATGCTGTTCTTCCACTAACCTCATTGCAACTCCCTCCAAGTCTCCGACCACTACCTTGTATCCTTTTCCCTCTCGCTCTCATCCAACACTTCCCACACTGCCCCTACTCGGATGGTATCGCGCCGTCCCAACCTTCGCTCTCTCTCCCCGCTACTCTCTCCTCTTCCATCCTATCATCTCTTCCCTCTGCTCTAACCTTCTCCAACCTATCTCCTGATTCTGCCTCCTCAACCCTCCTCTCCTCCCTTTCTGCATCCTTTGACTCTCTATGTCCCCTATCCTCCAGGCCGGCTCGGTCCTCCCCTCCCGCTCCGTGGCTTGACGACTCATTGCGAGCTCACAGAACAGGGCTCCGGGCAGCCGAGCGGAAATGGAGGAAAACTCGCCTCCCTGCGGACCTGGCATCCTTTCACTCCCTCCTCTCTACATTTTCCTCCTCTGTCTCTGCTGCTAAAGCCACTTTCTACCACTCTAAATTCCAAGCATCTGCCTCTAACCCTAGGAAGCTCTTTGCCACCTTCTCCTCCCTCCTGAATCCCCCCCCCTCCTCCCTCTCTGCAGATGACTTCGTCAACCATTTTGAAAAGAAGGTTGACGACATCCGATCCTCGTGCTAAGTCAAACGACACCGCTGGTTCTGCTCACACTGCCCTACCCTGTGCTCTGACCTCTTTCTCCCCTCTCTCTCCAGATGAAATCTCGCGTCTTGTGACGGCCGGCCGCCCAACAACCTGCCCGCTTGCCCGCTTGACCCTATCCCCTCCTCTCTTCTCCAGACCTCTCTTCTCCGGATGACCTTCTCCCTTACCTCACCTCGCTCATCAACTCATCTCATCAACTCATCCCTGACCGCTGGCTACGTCCCTTCCGTCTTCAAGAGAGCGAGAGTTGCACCCCTTCTGAAAAAACCTACACTCGATCCCTCCGATGTCAACAACTACAGACCAGTATCCCTTCTTTCTTTTCTCTCCAAAACTCTTGAACGTGCCGTCCTTGGCCAGCTCTCCCACTATCTCTCTTAGAATGACCTTCTTGATCCAAATCAGTCAGGTTTCAAGACTAGTCATTCAACTGAGACTGCTCTTCTCTGTATCACGGAGGCGCTCCGCACTGCTAAAGCTAACTCTCTCTCCTCTGCTCTCATCCTTCTAGACCTATCGACTGCCTTCGATACTGTGAACCATCAGATCCTCCTCTCCACCCTCTCCGAGTTGCCCACGCTTGGATTGCGTCCTACCTGACAGGTCGCTCCTACCAGGTGGCGTGGCGAGAATCTGTCTCCTCACCACGCGCTCTCACCACTGGTGTCCCCCAGGGCTCTGTTCTAGGCCCTCTCCTATTCTCGCTATACACCAAGTCACTTGGCTCTGTCATAACCTCACATGGTCTCTCCTATCATTGCTATGCAGACGACACACAATTAATCTTCTCCTTTCCCCCTTCTGATGACCAGGTGGCGAATCGCATCTCTGCATGTCTGGCAGACATATCAGTGTGGATGACGGATCACCACCTCAAGCTGAACCTCGGCAAGACGGAGCTGCTCTTCCTCCCGGGGAAGGACTTGATCTCGCCATCACGGTTGACAACTCCATTGTGTCCTCCTCCCAGAGCGCTAAGAACCTTGGCGTGATCCTGGACAACACCCTGTCGTTCTCAACTAACATCAAGGCGGTGGCCCGTTCCTGTAGGTTCATGCTCTACAACATCCGCAGAGTACGACCCTGCCTCACACAGGAAGCGGCGCAGGTCCTAATCCAGGCACTTGTCATCTCCCGTCTGGATTACTGCAACTCGCTGTTGGCTGGGCTCCCTGCCTGTGCCATTAAACCCCTACAACTCATCCAGAACGCCGCAGCCCGTCTGGTGTTCAACCTTCCCAAGTTCTCTCACGTCACCCCGCTCCTCCGCTCTCTCCACTGACTTCCAGTTGAAGCTCGCATCCGCTACAAGACCATGGTGCTTGCCTACGGAGCTGTGAGGGGAACGGCACCTCAGTACCTCCAGGCTCTGATCAGGCCCTACACCCAAACAAGGGCACTGCGTTCATCCACCTCTGGCCTGCTCGCCTCCCTACCACTGAGGAAGTACAGTTCCCGCTCAGCCCAGTCAAAACTGTTCGCTGCTCTGGCCCCCCAATGGTGGAACAAACTCCCTCACGACGCCAGGACAGCGGAGTCAATCACCACCTTCCGGAGACACCTGAAACCCCACCTCTTTAAGGAATACCTAGGATAGGATAAAGTAATCCTTCTCACCCCCCCCCCCCTTAAAATATTTAGATGCACTATTGTAAAGTGGCTGTTCCACTGGATGTCATAAGGTGAATGCACCAATTTGTAAGTCGCTCTGGATAAGAGCGTCTGCTAAATGACTTAAATGTAATGTAAATGTGTTAGACGGCCAGTTCGTATAGTCTTTAGCCGTACCCTTATCCTACTTCTCCTCTGTTCCTCTGGTGATGTGGAGGTTAATCCAGGTCCTGCAATGCCTAGCTCCTCTCCCACCTCACAGGTGCTCTCATTTGTTGACTTCTGTAAACGTAAAAGCCTTGGTTTCATGCAATGTAACATTAGAAGCCTACTCCCTAAGTTTGTTTTACTCACTGCTTTAGCACACTCTGCCAACCCAGATGTCTTAGCCGTGTCTGAATCCTGGCTTAGGAAAACCACCAAAAACCTTGAAATTTCCATTCCTAACTATAATGTTTTCTGCCAAGATAGAACTGCCAAAGGGGGCGGTGTTGCAATCTACTGCAAATATAGCCTGCAGAGTTCTGTATTACTATCTAAGTCTGTACCCAAACAATTTGAGCTTCTACTTCTAAAAATTCACCTTTCCAGAAACAAGTCTCTCACTGTTGCTATTTGCTATAGACCTCCCTCTGCCCCCAGCTGTGCCCTCAATACCATATGTGAATTGATTGCCCCCCATCTTCTGAGCTCGTGCTACTAGACGACCTAAACTGGGACATGCTTAACACCCCGGCCATCCTATAAACTAAGCTTGATGCCCTCAATCTCACACAAATTATCAATGAACCTACCAGGTACAACCCCAAATCAGTAAACACGGGCACCCTCATAGATGTCATCCTAACTAATTCGCCCTCCAAATACACCTCTGCTGTTTCCAATCAAGATCTCAGTGATCACTGCCTCATTGGCTGCATCCGTAATGGGTCTGCGACCAAACGATCACCCCTCATCACTGTCAAACTCTCCCTGAAACACTTCTGCGAGCAGGCCTTTCTAATCGACCTGGGCGGGGCATCCTGAAATGACATTGACCTCATCCCGTCAGTAGATGATGCCTGGCTATTCTTTAAAATGTAGAACTAGGAATAGATATAGTCCTTGGTTCACTCCAGACCTGTCTGCCCTTGACCAGCACAAAAACATCCTGTGGTGTTCTGCATTAGCATCGAATAGCCCCCGTGATATGTCACTTTTCAGGGAAGTTAGGAACAAAACATACACAGGCAGTTAGGAAAGCTAAGGCAAGCTTTTTCAAACAGAAAAGTAGTACTAACTCAAAAAGGTTCTGGGACACTGTAAAGTCCATGAAGAATAAGAGCACCTCCTCCCAGCTGCCCACTGCTCTGAGGCTAGGAAACACTGTCACCAACGATAAATCCACTATAATTTCGAATTTCAATAAGCATTTCTCTACGGCTGGCCATGCTTTCCACTTGGCTACCCCTACCCCAGTCAACTGCCCGGCAGCCTCCACAGCAACCCGCTAAAGCCCCCACCATTTCTCCTTTACCCAAATCCAGATAGCTGATGTTCTGAAAGAGCTGCAAAATCTGGACCCCTACAAATCAGCAGGGCTAGACAATCTAGACCCTCTCTTTCTAAAATTATATGCCGAAATTGTTTCAACCCCTATTACTAGCTTGTTCAACCTCTCTTTCGTATCGTCTGAGATTCCCAAAGGTTGGAAAGCTGCCGCGGTCATCCCCCTCTTCAAAGGGGGTGACACTCTAGACCCAAACTGCTACAGACCTATATCTATTCTACCCTGTCTTTCTAAGGTCTTCGAAAGCCAAGTTAACAAACAGTTTACTGACCATTTCGAATCCCACCATACCTTCTCCGCTATGCAATCTGGTTTCAGAGCTGGTCATGGGTGCACCTCAGCCACGCTCAAGGTTCTAAACGACATCATAACAGCCATCGATAAAAGCCATTACTGTGCAGCCGTATTCATCGACCTGCCCAAGGCATTCAACTCTGTCAATCACAACATTCTTATTGGCAGACTCGACAGCCTTGGTTTCTCAAATGATTGCCTCGCCTGGTTTACCAACTACTTCTCTGATAGAGTTCAGTGTGTCAAATCGGAGAGACTGTTGTCCAGACCTCTGACAGTCTCTATGGGTGTGCCACAGGGTTCAATTCTCAGGCCGACTCTCTTTTCTGTATACATCAATGATGTTGCTCTTGCTGCTGGTGATTCTCTGATCCACCTCTACGCAGACGACACCATTCTGTATACTTCAGGCCCCTCCTTGGACACTGTGTTAACTAACCTCAAGACGAGCTTCAATGCCATACAACTCTCCTTCCGTGGCCTCCAACTGCTCTTAAACGCAAGTAAAACTAAATGCATGCTATTCAATCGATCACTACCCGCACCTGCTCGCCCGTCCAGCATCACTACTCTGGACGGCTCTGAGTTGTGGACAACTACGTGGACAACTACAAATACCTGGGTGTCTGGTAAGACTGTAAACTCTCCTTCCAGACTTACATTAAGCATCTTCAATCCCAAATTAAATCTAGAATTGGCTTCCTATATTGCAACAAAGCATCCTTCACTCATGCTGCCAAACATACCGTCGTAAAACTGACCATCCTACCAATCCTCGACTTGGGTGATGTCATCTATAAAATAGCCTCCAAAACTCTACTCAACTAACTGGATGCAGTCTATCACAGTGCAATCTGTTTTGTCACCAAAGCCCCATACACTACCTACCATTGCGACCTGTACGCTCTCGTTGGTTGGCCCTCACTTCATACTCATCGCCAAATCCACTGGCTACAGGTTATCTACAAGTCTCTGCTAGGTAAAGCCCCGCCTTATCTCAGCTCACTGGTCACCATAGCAGCACCCACTCGTAGCACGCACTCCAGCAGGTATATCTCACTGGTCTCCCCAATTCCTCCTTTGGTCGTCTTTCCTTCCAGTTCTCTGCTGCCCATGACTGGAACGAATTGCAAAAATCTCTGAAGCTGGAGACTCACATCTCCCTCACTAGCTTTAAGCACCAGCTGTCAGAGCAGCTTACAGATCACTGCACCTGTACATAACCCATCTGTAAACAGCCCATCTATCTACCTACCTCATCCCCATACTGGTATTTATTTATTTTGCTCCTTTGCACCCCAGTTTCTCTACCTGCACATTCATCTTCAGCCGATCTAACATTCCAGTGTTTAATTGCTATATTGTAATTACTTTGCCACCATGGCCTATTTATTTCCTTAACTTACCTAATTTGCACTCACTGTATATAGACATTTTGTTTTCTTTTGTTCTACTGTATTATTGACTGTATGTTTTGTTTATTCCATGTGTAACTCTGTGTTGTTGTATGTGTCGAATTGCTACGCTTTATCTTGGCCAGGTCGCAGTTGTAAATGAGAACTTCTCAACTTGCCTACCTGGTTAAATAAAAGTGAAATAAAATAAAATAAAATGATGTTCAAAATATTTGTTGGTCTGATGTAATTAATAAGGAGCATCCAGATGCTGCACTTGATGAATTTATGAAATTGCTTCTTCCAATTATTTATAAACATGCACCTGTTAAGAAACTGAGTGTTAGAACAGTTAAGGCTACATGGATTGATGAGGAAATTAACATCTGTATGATAGAAAGAGATGGTGCAAAAGGAGTGGCTAATAAGTCTAGCTGCACGTCTGACCGGCTGACTTACTGCAAATTGAGAAATGATGTGACTAAACTCAACAAAAAGAAGAAGAAACTGTATTATGAAGCCAAGATCAATGATATAAAGAATGATGGGAAAAAAACTTTGGAGTACTTTAAATTAAATTATGGGCAGAAAGACTAATTCAACTACATCTTTCATCTAATCAGATGCTAATCGAATCAACTTAATCACAAAACCATTTGATGTTGCCAATTATTTTAATGATTACATCATTGGCAAAGTGGGCAAACTTGAATAGTGAGCCATCATAGTCATGCATACAAAAAATAATAAAGAAAGAAAAGCAGTGCAAGTTTGAACATTGGGAAGTTAGTGAGAGAGAGGTGGAAAAATATTGTTATCGATTAATAATGACAAACCTCCTGGCATTGACAACTTAGATGGAAAGCTACTAAGGATGGTAGCTGACTCTATAGCCACTCTTATCTGTCATATCTTTAATCTGAGCCTAGAGGAAAGTCTTTGACCTCGGGCCTGGAGGGAAGCCAAAGTAATTCCGCTCCCCTATAGTGGTAAAGCAGCCTTTACTGGTTCTAACAGCAGACGTATCAGCTTATTGCCAGCTGTTGGAAAAAATGGTGTTTGACCAAACAACGCTATTTCTCTGTAAACAAATTAACAATAGACTTTCAGCATGCTTATCGAGAAGGGCACTCAACATGTACTGCAATGACACAAATTACTTATGATTGGGTGAAAGAAATTAAGAAGAAGAAGATTGTGGGGGCTGTACTGTTAGATTTCAGTACAACCTTTGATATTATTAACCATAACCTGTTGTTGAAAAAACTTATTAGTTATGGCTTTTCAACTTCTGCCATATCGTGGATTCAGAGCTATCTTATCAGGTATGAAGGTAAGACCCAGATGCAGACAACGTCGAATTAACAATGGTTTAATAATCCAACAGCGGAAGGCAATAGACAGGTCAGGGCAGGCAGGGGTCAGTAAACCAGAGGTAGGGCAACAGTACTGGACGGCAGGCAGGCTCATGGTCAGGGCAGGCAGAAGTCAATAATACAGAGGTGGGCCAAAGGTACAGGTCGGCAGGCAGGCTCAGAGTCAGTGGCAGGCAGAGTGGTCAGGCAGACAGGCTCAGAGTCAGGACAGACAACGCTCAAAACCAGAAGGGCGAGAAAAAGAGAGACTGGGAAAAGCAGGAGCTGAGACACAAAAACACTGGTTGAGTTGACAAACAAGATGAACTGGCAACAGACAAACAGAGAACACAGGTATAAATACACAGGGGATAATGGGGAAGATGGGCAACACTTGGAGGTGGAGGCAATCACAAAGACAGGAGAAACAGATCAGGGTTAGACACTATCTATCTAATATAACTCAAAGGGTTTTCTTTAATGGGAGCTTTTTTAATGTCAAACATGTAAAGTGTGGTGTACCGCAGGGCAGCTCTCTAGGCCCTCTACTCTTTTCTATTTTCACCAATGACCTGCCACTGGCATTAAACAAAGCATATGTGTCCATGTATGCTGATGATTCAACCATATATGCATCAGCAACCACAGCTAAGTCACTGAAACCCTTGCAGTCTGTTTTGGTGGTCAGTATTAAACTGGTCCTGAACATCTCTAAAACTAAGAGCATTGTATTTGGTACAAATCATTTGGTACAAGTCAAGTTGTAAACCTCAGCTGAATCTAGTAATGAATGGTGGGCTGTTGAACAAGCTGAGGAGACTAAATTACTTGGCATTACACCACACTCCAAAAAGAAAGTCCTGCAGGCTCTACTTTTGTCTTATCTTGATTATTATCCAGTTGTGTGGTCAAGTGCTGGAAAGATCTAGTTAAGCTGCAGCTGGCCCAGAACAGAGCGTCACGTCTTGCTCTTCATTGTAATCAGAGGTCTCATATAAATGCTATGCATGCCAGTCTCTCTTGGCTAAGAGTTGAGGAGAGACTGATTGCATCACTTCTTCTTTTTATAAGAAATATTTATGTGTTGAATAATCCCAAATAGTTTGCATAGTCAATTTACACACAGCTCTGACCCACACACACACAACCAGACATGCCACCAGGGGTCTTTTCACAGTCCCCAAATCCAGAACAAATTCAAGAAAGCATACAGTATTATATAGAGCCATTATTGCATGGAAATCTGTTCAATCTCATATTGCTCAAATGAATAGCAAACCGGGTTTCAAAAAGCAGATAAAGCAACACCACACGGCACAACTCAACAACTTTCACGATGGCATAGCAGTCAGACGTCCTTTGTCCTCGTCTTGTCATGTCCTGTATATATATATATATATATATATATATATATATATATATTTACACCTTTCTTCGCATATATTTTATTTATTTTATTTTCCAAAAACTCAACCTTAAAACACTCTCCTGCGATCCGCCTCACCAATTAAAAAAATATATTATTTACCTCAAATCTGAAATCCACAATAGAAGCTAGCCAGAAGCTAACCAGAAGCTAACCAGAAGCTAGCCAGAAGCTAACCAGAAGCTACCCAGAAGCTAGCCAGAAGCTAGCCCGAAGCTATCCAGTTTACTGGCTAACGTTAATATTCAGCTAACCACGGTTTGTGGTCATCAGCTATCCTTTAGCTTGAAAATCTATCGCCATTTTTGTACAACGCGACTCAGACCAGAACATACCGGACCTATTTTTCTCTCCATATCCCCGGATTTCAACCGCAAGCTCTGGACATTTACACCTGGATCTCGCAGCTGCTATCTGCTATCCGTGTGACTATTGGCTTACGTCGATCCCGGAGCAAACATCAATTATTCCGGAGCTAGCCAGCTGAAGAGTTCCATCAGCCACTCCTGGGCTACAATCACCTATCCGGACCTGTTTTACTGCCAATGCGGGGTCCCACCGGGCCTTTACGACTGGACTACGGACGTTATCTGCCCGAGGGAGTTATCCAACTGGCCCCTCCGTTAGCCCCTCCAATACCCTACTGAATAAATCGGATGCAGTCTATCACAGTGCCATCCGTTTTGTCACCAAAGCCCCATATACTACCCACCACTGAGACCTGTACGCTCTCGTTGGCTGGCCCTCGCTTCATACTCGTTGCCAAACCCACTGGCTCCAGGTCATCTACAAGACCCTGCTAGGTAAATTCCCCCCTTATCTCAGCTCACTGGTCACCATAGCAGCACCCACTTGTAGCACGCGCTCCATTTACATTTACATTTAAGTCATTTAGCAGACGCTCTTATCCAGAGCGACTTACAAATTGGTGCATTCACCTTATGACATCCAGTGGAACAGCCACTTTACAATAGTGCATCTAAATCTTTTAAGGGGGGGGGGTGAGAAGGATTACTTTATCCTATCCTAGGTATTCCTTAAAGAGGTGGGGTTTCAGGTGTCTCCGGAAGGTGGTGATTGACTCTGCTGTCCTGGCGTCGTGAGGGAGTTTGTTCCACCATTGGGGGCCAGAGCAGCGAACAGTTTTGACTGGGCTGAGCGGGAACTGTACTTCCTCAGTGGTAGGGAGGCGAGCAGGCCAGAGGTGGATGAACGCAGTGCCCTTGTTTGGGTGTAGGGCCTGATCAGAGCCTGGAGGTACTGAGGTGCCGTTCCCCTCACAGCTCCGTAGGCAAGCACCATGGTCTTGTAGCGGATGCAAGCTTCAACTGGAAGCCAGTGGAGAGAGCGGAGGAGCGGGGTGACGTGAGAGAACTTGGGAAGGTTGAACACCAGACGGGCTGCGGCGTTCTGGATGAGTTGTAGGGGTTTAATGGCACAGGCAGGGAGCCCAGCCAACAGCGAGTTGCAGTAATCCAGACGGGAGATGACAAGTGCCTGGATTAGGACCTGCGCCGCTTCCTGTGTGAGGCAGGGTCGTACTCTGCGGATGTTGTAGAGCATGAACCTACAGGAACGGGCCACCGCCTTGATGTTAGTTGAGAACGACAGGGTGTTGTCCAGGATCACGCCAAGGTTCTTAGCGCTCTGGGAGGAGGACACAATGGAGTTGTCAACCGTGATGGCGCTCCAGCAGGTATATCTCTCTGGTCACCCGCAAAACCAATTCTTCCTTTGGCCGCCTCTCCTTCCAGTTCTCTGCTGCCATTGACTGGAACGAACTACAAAAATCTCTGAAACTGGAAACACTTATCTACCTCTAGCTTTAAGCACCAGCAGTTAGAGCAGCTCACAGATTACTGCACCAATACATAGCCCATCTATAATTTAGCCCAAACAACTACCTCTTTCCCTACTGTTATTTATTTATTTTGCTCCTTTGCACCCCATTATTTCTATCTCTACTTTGCACATTCTTCCACTGCAAATCATCAATTCCAGTGTTTTACTTGCTATATGGTATTTACTTCACCACTATGGCCTTTTTTTGCCTTTACCTCCCTTATCTCACCTCACTTGCTCACATTGTATATAGACTTATTTTTCTACTGTATTATTGACTGTATGGTTGTTTTACTCCATGTGTAACTCTGTGTTGTTGTATGTGTCGAACTGCTTTGCTTTATCTTGGCCAGGTCGCAATTGTAAATGAGAACTTGTTCTCAACTTGCCTACCTGGTTAAATAAAGGTGAAATAAATAAAATAAAAAATCTCCTCTCCCCTATTTGACCTAGATAGTTTGTGTGTATGTATTGATATGTAGGCTACTTGTGCCTTTTTAATATTTTTTTTAATTGATGTAGTTTTGTCCTGTTCTTGTCTATTAAAGTTCTCTGTTAGGTCATGTTTCATGTTTTGTGTGGACCCCAAGAAGAATAGCTGCTGCTTTAGCAACAGCTAATGGGGATCCTAATAACATATCAAATACCCCAAAAATGTGGTTTACAGTACATGCCTGGCTTGATAAATTGCTCAAAACCTGGAGGTATTACAGGGTTTTATAAAATGTTTCATAATTTGCGTATGGTTAGCATACCTTTTGGATTATGTGACGCAAAATGTAGCATGTTACAAACGATGCCCCGTATGGAACAACTATCTTTACTTGCCAAACATTTGAAAGACAGTGTAGTAAGAGCTTGTACGCAAAAACTTGACTATTGAGATGGATTATTCCTTTATGAGTATTCCACATCACATGACAGAATGCTTATCATGCTCATATTTAAGTTGAGATCAACTGAGAAAATAATCTTGACTGAAAATGAGTATGACAACACCTTGCTCTAACAGTCAAGTGGAACTCTTTTTCACCCCAACACCATTTCAGATGGAACACCTGTGCTGTTTGATTTCACTCACAATAAACAAATTCCCTTAAGCTCTTGCAAAATACATGTTTGCATCAACTTTGTAATGTTGTAATGGAAATAGTTTTATTCTTAGAATCCCTCTTATCCTGACTAATCATAGAAACTGGGTGGGTCTGTGTTTCCCTGTACCACCA
The DNA here is from genome assembly GCF_023373465.1 of Oncorhynchus keta. NCBI lineage: Eukaryota > Metazoa > Chordata > Actinopteri > Salmoniformes > Salmonidae > Oncorhynchus > Oncorhynchus keta. The sequence goes on from NC_068429.1 coordinate 15,093,897, forward strand.
GCCTCCTTGAGCCAGTGCCAACACGCCCGCAACCCTACACCACCCACCCCTCTCTCTCTCACTCACACACACACACTCCCCCCTGCCCACACCCTTCCACCCATTTCCCCAAATCTTCTGTAGCAGGAGGGAGGCAGTCCAGACACAATATCACTAATTGCCCCGTTAAAGTCGACACACAGAATCCAAGCCAAGGGCCCTAATTAGACACCTAAAAATAAAGGAAGGGGACTTTATGGGGAGACGTGGCCAGTTTGGGGAATGTTTTAATGAGGAGGTAGCGCTGAGAATAGCGTTGTAGTCATTTGTTGACTCAAACCGTGCCCCCATTCACACACAAACACACCACCCTATCATCGGTACTACAGTCAGTTCAGCCAGCCACTGCAGATTGAAGGCTATCATCAACCACTCATGTAAATCAGAAATGTTTGTTGTTAGCTACATCTTTGCACCACGTGTATGGTTAATATGTAAATTACACCAACATTTTGACCTTCTTCAGGGAGTATCTTGTATGATGTTCATGTAACCCAATATTCAGACTAAACCCCCGTTTCTACTGGCACTTTGAAGTTAACCCAGGTTTCCAGTGCCAGCCAGACTCGAGCCGTGTATTTAGCTTGCTGACGTTAGATAGCTAGCTAAACGGTTAGCATTGTCATTATCATAACAGGCTAGCTAGCTGGCTTAATTCCTACCTTGTTTTCCATGATTGGCTATTAGCTAGCTAGCTAACCAAGCAAACCAGACTAGAGGTTTGATATGATGTAGCTAGCTAGATAGCTTTCAATAAACCTGGCCAGCTAGCTAAGTAGCTTGTTTCAACTCTGTTTTCAACTAAAAAATATATGCAATGGACACATGCGCTAAATACAACAGGTGTAGACTTTACCGTGAAATGCTTACTTACAAGCCCTTAACCAACAATGCAGTTCAAGAAATAAGAGTTTAAAAAAGATTTACTAAATAAAAATAAAATAAAAATGAACACAATAAAATAACAATAATGTGGCTATATACTGTGTACCGGTACCGAGTCAATGTGTACAGGTTAGTCAAGGTCATTTTTACATGTAGGTAGGGTTAATGTGACTATCCATAGATAATAAACAGCGAGTAGCAGCAGTGTAGAAACAAAATGGGGAGGTCAATGTAAATTGTCCGGGTGGCCATTTTATTAATTGTTCAGCAGTCTTATGCTTGGGGGTAGAAGCTGTTAAGGAGCCTTTTAGACCTATAATTGGCGTTCCGGTACCGCTTGCTGTGCGGTACCAGAAAGAACAGTCTATGACTTGGTTGACAGGAGTCTTTGACAATTTTTTGGGCCTTCTTCTGACACTGCCTAGAATATAGGTCCTGGATGGCAGGAAGCTTGGCCCCAGTGTTGTACAGGGCCATATGCACTTCTGTAGCACCTTATGGTCGTACGCCGAGCAGTTGCCATACTAGGCGGTGAGCAAACGGTCGGAATGCTGTCGATGGTGCAGCTGTAGAACTTTTTGAGGATCTGGGGACCCATGAGAAATCTTTTCTGTCTCTTGAGGGGGAAAAGGTGTTGTCGTGCCCACTTCCTGACTGCCTTGGTGTTTTTGGACCATGATAGTTTGTTGTTGATGTGGACACCAATGAACTTGCAGCTCTCGACCTGCTCCACTCCAGCCCCCGTAGATGTGAATGGGGACGTGTTCGGCCCTGCTTTTCCTGTAGTCCACGATCAGCTCCTTTGTCTTACTCACATTGAGGAAGAAGTTGTTGTCCTGGCACCACACTGCTAGCTAACGTTAGGTAGCTAGCATTTGAGTGTTGGCTGTTCTAATAAAAGTTTATTGTGTAGTGCAAAAATTAATGAAGGATCCAGCAGTTGTACTGCTTGTCCATGTGCTAGCTAACAGCATAAAGCCCAGATGATCTAAACGTTGTGCCAGTATCCAGCAGTGATCATTTTGGTGGTTGCATAGTAACAGTGTCACCAGCCCCAATTCTAAATGAGCTGGCACCAGTTTTGAAACTGGGCTGCGCTGGCCCGGGTTTCCCTCAACCCAGCTCGAATTTGTCCCTAATTTTAAGTGCCAGTGGAAATGGGGCTTAAGTGAGATATTGAAAATCAAATCAAATCCAATTTTATTGCTAACATACACATATTTAGCAGATGTTATTGCGGGTGTAGCGAAATGCTTGTGTTCCTAGCTCTAACAGTGCAGTAGTATCTAACAATTCACAATAATACACACAAATCCAAAAGTAAAATAATGGAATTAAGAAACATATAAATACTAGGATTAGCAATGTTGGAATGGAATTGACGAAAATACAGTAGAATACAGTATATACATATGAAATTAGTAAAGCAGCATGTAAACATTATTAAAGTGACTGGTGTTCCATTATTAAAGTGACCAGTGATTCAATGTCTTTGTACACAGGGCAGCAGGTGCAGGGTTGGTGCAGGGTTGAACTGGGTGGTAGCCGGTTAGTGATGGCTATTTAACTGTCTGATGGCCTTGAGATAGAAGCTGTTTTTCAGGCTCTCGGTCCAAGTTTGATGCACCTGTACTGACCTCGCCTTCTGGATGCCAGAGGGGTGAACAGGCCGTGGCTCAGTTGGTTGATGTCCTTGATGATCTTTTTGGCCTTCCTTTGACATTGGGTGTTGTAGGTGTCCTGGAGGGTAGGCAGTGTGCCCCCGGTGATGCGTTGGAGAGCCCTGCGATTGCGGGCGGTGCAGTTGCCATACCAGGCGGTGATACAGGATGCTTTCAATTGTGCATCTGTAAAAGTTTGTGAGGGTCTTAGGGGCCAAGCCAAATTTCCTCAGCCTCCTGAGGTTGAAGAGGTGCTCTTGCACCTTCTTCACCTCACTGCCTGTGCGGGTGGACCATTTCAGATTGTCAGTGATGTGTACTCCGAGGAACTTGAAGCTTTTCAGCTTCTACACTGCGGTCCCATTGATGTGGATAGTGGCGTGCTCCCTCTGCCGTCTCCTGAAGTCCACGTGCCACATTCCACTCCACTCCAAATTCTGTCTGGATGAGGTAACCAGCTAATGGGTTGAATTTAGTTGATCTGCAAGCTCTTTAAGGTTCACCTCTACAGATGTACCTACAAAGATTCAATAAATTGCAGATAAAGGAAAAGCTCGCTTCAAATGTTTGCATTGTATCGGAGGTGTCACCCATGTTAAAACCACACAACCAACAAGCTATTCCTCTCGTAGACATTTTCCTTGGATATGGACTCAGAAAGACATGTCCTTTAAACACAACATAAACATTCACAATGTGGTTTTCCTATATCTGCAACTTCATTCAATTGAGGTCTATAGTGCCAATGTCTCCCTCAATCTCTCTTAAAACATTTGAGGGCAGTTTCCTCTGCTTTGTGGTTACTGCTGCTTCAGACAGCTGTTCCACTGAACTGTCTAAAAGTAGAGAGACAGAGCGCTAGAGGAGAGAGATAACAGGATATCTGGCCAACAGCCCCCTGCCCCCCCCTCTCCCCCTCCTTCATTTGCCGACTATCTGTGTCTTTATCTGGCCAGACTCCATTTGGTCAGCAGTACTCTAATCCCAGACAGGATCCATGTCTGGCCACCGAACACTTCAGAGAGACACAGCACCAGAACTGGAGTCTGGCTGAACAAGCAAAATGTCACAAAGAGCCTATTCACTGTAGTGACAGAGTAAATAGCAATACATTAAGATCCCTCTGATTGCTCCCCAGCTAAACCTAATACCTGATAGCTCCCCATTGCGCTCCCCATTAAAGTTCTGACTTGTTCTCATCAAAATTCTATAACATGCGTACAGACAGTAGTCTTGTCTCTCTTTCCACAATGTCAGCTTCTGATATCCGTCAAGCCATGGATAGCCCACTAAATTGTTAGGATTTTCCACCATCTTTTTCTTACCCTGGGAAGAAGTCCATAGGCCACAAGTGACTGTAACTTGCATTAAGACTTTCCTTGTTTTGCTACAGCTACTACAGGCATTATGAACTTTCAGCATTGATAACTTTCAAAGCCAGGTGCAAAATGTTTTGGATAAATATTTAACCCCTTTTCAAAGCCAAGATATATAGAATACATTTCTGAAGAAAAGCAGCTCACTGTCAGATGTCTGCCACGACAACAATAATTTTTGTCCTCCCCCAGTTTTATCATTGGAATGTGATACAAAACGAGGCAATGTTGTGCTTTAGGACCATGTGGACACCTCCGAGCGTTCGGGTAGGCTGTTTGGAGTGTTTATCCGACCGGATAAAAAAAATCAAAAACGTATAATAATTATGTCCGTCCCACTTCTAAAACCAAAGAAGACTACCAACTGTAAATTTGCCAGCCAGAAAATAACCCCTGTAACATAATGTACTACCACAGTACCCATAATGCTCTGTACAAGACATCCACTTTTATCTTCGCAAAGATACTTTCTTAATTAAACTAACAAAATGGTGTCTCGTCTCCTTATCATTTTTAAAAACATTTTGTTAAAAAAATGTAACCTTTATTTAACTAGGCAAGTCAGTTTAGAAAAAATTCTTATTTCCAATGACGGCCTAGGAACAGTGGGTTAACTGCCTGTTCAGGGGAAGAACGACAGATTTGTACCTTGTCAGCTCGGGGATTTGAACTTGCAACCTTTCTGTTACTAGTCCAATGCTCTAACCACTAGGCTACCTTGCCACCCCATCATTACTGTACATGGTGTCAGAAGTGGGGTCCTTATCTATTTACCTTACTTTATTTTCATGTTTTAGAAAAGTATTTCCACCTCAACAACTCCAGCTCAACAGCCATGGAGTCCAAACTTACAAAACTACAAAATTGTGTAAAACTCATCACTATCAACACTGTCGTAGCATAATTACTTTTCTGGACTGCAGAGTTAACTGCTTTGCATGTGTTGCCTTCAGTAAGACATTTGATCCACACTGACTCCTATGGAATATAGCTGTAAAAATGATTAAACTTGTACGATTCAAAGCCGGTCTGCATCCCCCAATTTCCCTGGGATAAGACCGTCTGTTGGGTAAATAAACCACTTCATTGAGTGTGAGGTAATGCAATTTGATTTAATGTAATGTGATATTCATCTGTAGGAAATTGCTCACCAGCATCAAAACCTGCGGAGGCCTTGGGGGAAAACCCAGCTGGTTGAACAGATGAGATGGCGGCTCAGGAAGGTATTAACGCCAGTAGAGTTCCATCTAATGTATACCTCCTTTCATTTTCCCCTTCTCACCGGGGGCAAGACGATTTGAAACGCACTGAAACATAAAAAAATCCCTCACTTCTCAAATATCATCAACAGTTTGGCTCTGAAAGATAATTTTAAATGATCTACATCCATCCTCATATATCCTCATATCTTTTTACACTGTATATTAGTCTTCTATACAGTATATTACTAGTATTTTATACTGTATATTATTTGTCTTTTATACTGTATATTATTTGTCTTTTATGCTGTATAAACATTCTTTGTAGAGCTCAGGACTGACCAATGTAGACAGGGCCTAATCCAAGTACATGTTAGCCAGTTAAGCCATACCTGTGTGTATTTACGAGACATTTATGTCGACAGACATCTCTGCCAACTCCTCTCTCCCTTCACAGTTCCTCCTCTTTTCCCTCGATCTGCATGAGCTGTAACATGGAAAGTGTTCCGTCTTTCCGCTCCAGCTGGGGTTGGCGGAACTGATTAGCATTGCAGGGACAATTAGCAGCAATCTGAGCACCCAAAATAACCCCAGCCGCCATTATCAGCCTACGGGACATGATGCAACAGGGATGGAAATCTCTTGGCCCCAATGTCCGATGACAACGTCACCACAAACACTTGCTGAACTTGAAAGTTTGTTATGGGTGAATATCTTTCCTGTGTTGTCCTTCTTATGGTTTACAGTATGTGGTTGGTTAGGTGAATGCTGATATATCGGTATATTGTCATCATTATCTGTACTTTTTCACAAAGTATGTTAGATCAGAACAGCTAGAAAGAGTAAAGTTCCGGGGATACTCTCCATGATCTCACATTTGAAGACGCTGGGCAGAGTTGAGAAATAAGCCAATCAATCATCTCAAACTTTATTGTCATGCTATGTTTAACAGAAATAGGCACACAATGAAATACTGCCATTTCGCTTGCCATTTTGTTATGTCTGATTGTATTGCTGCCAGCGGAAGCCTCATCTTAAAAGTCCAAACAATAATTTTGAGTGATGATCCGTCCTCCATGTTTCCCACCCTCATGAATGGTCGCCATGGACAATGGGAAGAGATTCTCAAAACAATTGGTACCAATAGTTCTGGACCAGGGAATTCCTGAATCTACCTTTCAACTTTGCACCCCTCTCTGTCGATGTGAAGCGTGAAAGACGCCAGCGTTGTTTTTGATCCACGACAAGCAGACCATCACAGAGACTAGTGATGGAGAGAGGGATTACTGGCGAGAGAGAGGGCAAAGGAAATAAAGTAGGATCGCTAGAATGCACCCGGTTCACTCCTCTATCCATCTGCCTTTTTTCTCTCAGTTTTTGTCCATCTCTCAAAGTTTTGAGAACAGGACAACTTTCTATTTTACTGTGCTTTCACAAACCTTGTTAAGGACAGGTCATACGGGTGGGACAGGTTGTTTTTTGGGGGAAAGGGGGACAGTGAGCCTTCTTAAATGAGTGTTATAGAGAGAGAACAAAAGGGATCTTAATCTGTGAACATGTGGCTCTGATTACGAGACAGCGGAAAATAAACCATAACAGTGCATCGAAACCCAGCTCAATCTAGTAGAGTGGGCTGGGTCCAGGGCTGAACACACACACACACACACACACGCACACACACGCACACACGTAAACACACACAGACATGGTTGACCCTCATGGCCATCTCATTACAGACCGCTGACAGCGTCCAACTGAAAAATCTGGCCTGGTATTCTATGGCTAAGTGACTCTACCACACATACACAAACACATGTCCTCAGAGGCCACACACACGTCAGGCCGCTTAGGCCCACTCCTGCAGCTCACTTCACACATAATCCCCAAATTTCCTGTAGCATTCCAGCATCATACTCTCTCTTTTTCTCTCTCTCTCTCTCTCTCTCTCTCTCTCTCTCTCTCTCTCTCTCTCCATAACCCTTTCTCTTTCCGTCCCTTTCCCCTTCCTAAGCCTGTATGTTCAGGGTCACATCTGTCTCTCACTTCCCCTTATTCACACTCCATCTATCTCTGTTTTTCTCCCCCATTCCAGCATCATACTCTCTCTCTCTCTCTCTCTCTCTCTCTCTCTCTCTCTCTCTCTCTCTCTCTCTCTCTCTCTCTCTCTGACACACACACCTAGCCACGTCCCAAGGGACTTATAAATGAGCGTCCCTGAAGGATTTATAACATGTTCTCAGATTTATACCATTTCTCCTCAGCTCAATAACGCAGGTGTAAAGTTGATGTGAGACGTGCTGAAATGCGTCCCTCTGTCTCTCGCCCCGGCTAGCTGTTATTGGTTCCCACAATGTTTCTTGTCGGTTACATAAAACAAAAATAAGAATAATATTTAACCTTTATGTAACTAGGCAAGTCAGTTCAGAACAAATTCTTATTTACAATGACGGCCTACCCCGTGCCAAACCCTAACCCGGACGATGCTGGGCCAATTGTGCGCCGCCCTATGGGACTCAAAATCACGGCCGGTTGAGATACAGCCTGGAATCAAACCAGGGTCTGTAGTAACCCCTCTAGCACTGAGATGCAATGCAGTAGACCGCTGTGCTAAAATGCACACTATCCCCTATAGTGCACTACATTTGACCAGGGCCCATTGATCTCTGGTCAAAAGTAGTGCACTATGTAGGGAAATAGGGTGTCCCTTTGGAACTCAGTCCATGATTATGTTTCTTTAACCTCTTACCGGTCCAGGGGTATATTGGGTTATAACGTAACTGTGTTATCAACCACAAACTGGCTTCCTTGCCTTTATTCTATGGGTGCCTGGAATTCAATACAACACTCTTTAGCAATGTTTTCACAAAGCACACAAATGTCATCTGCCTCTTCAGCCATATCAGGTAAAGGGTAAGGAAGAGCAGAGGATAGGAAACCACTTTAGAGGATTGGCCAGCCTCAGACTTCATTTCATCCCTAATCTCTGTCTGTTGGCGGTCTCCCAGTGTGGCCAAAGTAATCAGGGTATCTCAATAACATTACAATCGCAGTAGAGAGAGAGAGAGAGACAGAGAGAGCGAGAAGTCATGCAGAAGAACAGCTTCTGACTTGTTATAACTTTCTGGTTGTTGAGAGTGAGATTAACACGATTAAATTAGCAAAAATGTATAGGTAATCAAATTGTACAACTGAAGATAAACAGGAAGAAAAGATTGACAGAGAGTGAGTTAATATACCAATCTTAATCGTGCTTGCTAGCCAAATTCAAATCTGTCAGCTAGTTTACCGTATAGCTCCAACTGTTTACTGGTGGTAACCATAGCAACATGGTCACTGAGGCAGCGCTAGCAGCAGCAGAGGCTGAGAGACTTTCCCCTGCTTTAAAAAAAATTCCAGCAGAAATCAAATCAGAGCAGGGAAGAATCCATTTTAAACACAGAATTCTGAGGGAGAACCCGGAAACTTTATCTGCCGACTTCTCACACGACAGGACAGTTACAAACCTGTTATTTTACACAGACCACACTACTGCCTGGCACACAGCTGTAACCAGGCATTTCAGCTATATGACAAAGAAAGGAATCTGCAAGGGAAGGCAAATACACATTTTTGAGCGCAGCGAGAAGGACCAGGAAAACAGGTTTCTGGCGGTAAACATGTACCAGAACGGCACTGTCATGGTCCAGGGCAGTGAGGCTGCACTCAGCTCTTTTGTGCAGGTCTTCCCCACCCTAATTAAGATAGGGGAAACAAGAAAAGACAGCATCCCGACCTCTCCCCTCACCTCTGGCAACCCAACAGCAGGAGCCCAGGCCCAGACCTACACCCACACAACAGGTCTATCCTCCCCCCTGCCTACAACCACCAGAGACAAGACCTCACTACCATCAGCCTGCTGAGAGACAGGCTGGCTGTGATAGAGGTATGGGTTACTGAGCTGAAGGAGCAGCCCCCCAGCTACACTACCATCAGCCTGCTGAGAGACAGGCTGGCTGTGATTGAGGTATGGGTTACTGAGCTGAAGGAGCAGCCCCCCAGCTACACTACCATCAGCCTGCTGAGAGACAGGCTGGCTGTGATTGAGGTATGGGTTACTGAGCTGAAGGAGCAGCCCCCCAGCTACACTACCATCAGCCTGCTGAGAGACAGGCTGGCTGTGATTGAGGTATGGGTTACTGAGCTGAAGGAGCAGCCCCCCAGCTACACTACCATCAGCCTGCTGAGAGACAGGTTGGCTCTGATTGAGGTATGGGTTACTGAGCTGAAGGAGCAGCCCCCCAGCTACACTACCATCAGCCTGCTGAGAGACAGGCTGGCTGTGATTGAGGTATGGGTGACTGAGCTGAAGGAGCAGCCCCCAGCTACACTACCATCAGCCTGCTGAGAGACAGCCTGCTGAGAGACAGGCTGGCTCTGTTAGAGGTATGGGTTACTGAGCTGAAGGAGCAGCCCCCCAGCTACACTACCATCAGCCTGCTGAGAGACAGGCTGGCTCTGATTGAGGTATGGGTTACTGAGCTGAAGGAGCAGCCCCCCAGCTACGCTACCATCAGCCTGCTGAGAGACAGGCTGGCTCTGTTAGAGGTATCGGTTACTGAGCTGAAGGAGCAGCCCCTCAGCTACACCACCTTCAGCCCAGAAACAGAGCTTCTACAGGACCAGATCAACCAGTGCAAGGAGCCAGCTGAAGAACTCTGGAGCTGAGAGAGAGCCTTACCACAGTGCTTGAGGAGGTAAAGGCAACCATGAGGAGAGAGCTGGTGCAGGTAAAGGAGGAGATGGCAAATAAGTTGTCTGTCATCAAGAGGGTGCTGCAGTACAGCGAGAGCAGGCTGTAGAGACTACTAGAGAGAAGCTGCACCCTTGAGGAAGAGATGTGCCATTTCCAGGCCCAGGGAAATGTGCTCATCTGTGGGGACACAAATGCGCGCACAGGAACACTACCTGATCTAACGAGCACACGAGGGGACATCTTTATTACAGGCCATAGTGTTTCTAACTGTCTTCATCTCCCCATAGAAACAACAGTGACAGCACCGTCAACAACAACGGAAGGGATCTGTTGCAGCTCTGTAGAAGCCTGGGTCTGTACTTTGTCAATGGTAGGTTACTCTTTGGGGAGATTCATCTACTGCTCACCTCTTGGCCACAGTACAGTAGACTATATGATCACAGATATTGACCCGCAGTAGTCTAACCTAGAAGTGACAAAAGCATGGATTAATTTTTCTGCATCATTTTTGGACAGAAAGTTTCTGATTTTTGCAATGTTACGTAGATGGAAAAAAGCTGTCCTCGAAATGGTCTTGATATGTTCTTCAAAAGAGAGATCAGGGTCCAGAGTAACGCCGAGGTCCTTCACAGTTTTATTTGAGACGACTGTACAACCATTAAGATTAATTGTCAGATTCAACAGAAGATCTCTTTGTTTCTTGGGACCTAGAACAAGCATCTCTGTTTTGTCCGAGTTTAATAGTAGAAAGTTTGCAGCCATCCACTTCCTTATGTCTGAAACACATGCTTCTAGCGAGGGCAATTTTGGGGCTTCACCATGTTTCATTGAAATGTACAGCTGTGTGTCATCCGCATAGCAGTGAAAGTTTACATTATGTTTTCGAATAACATCCCCAAGAGGTAAAATATATAGTGAAAACAATAGTGGTCCTAAAACAGAACCTTGAGGAACACCGAAATGTACAGTTGATTTGTCAGAGGACAAACCATTCACAGAGACAAACTGATATCTTTCCGACAGATAAGACCTAAACCAGGCCAGAACATGTCCGTGTAGACCAATTTGGGTTTCCAATCTCTCCAAAAGAATGTGGTGATCGATGGTATCAAAAGCAGCACTAAGGTCTAGGAGCACGAGGACAGATGCAGAGCCTCGGTCCGATGCCATTAAAATGTCATTTACCACCTTCACAAGTGCCGTCTCAGTGCTATGATGGGGTCTAAAACCAGACTGAAGCATTTCGTATACATTGTTTGTCTTCAGGAAGGCAGTGAGTTGCTGCGCAACAGCCTTCTCTAAAATCTTTGAGAGGAATGGAAGATTCGATATAGGCCGATAGTTTTTATATTTTCTGGGTCAAGGTTTGGCTTTTTCAAGAGAGGCTTTATTACTGCCACTTTTAGTGAGTTTGGTACACATCCAGTGGATAGAGAGCCGTTTATTATGTTCAACATAGAGGGCCAAGCACAGGAAGCAGCTCTTTCAGTAGTTTAGTTGGAATAGGGTCCAGTATACAGCTTGAAGGTTTAGAGGCCATGATTATTTTCATCATTGTGTCAAGAGATATAGTACTAAAACACTTGAGCGTCTCTCTTGATCCTAGGTCCTGGCAGAGTTGTGCAGACTCAGGACAACTGAGGTTTGGAGGAATACGCAGGTTTAAAGAGGAGTCCGTAATTTGCTTTCTAATAATCATAATCTTTTCCTCAAAGAAGTTCATGAATTTATCACTGCTAAAGTGAAAGTCATCCTCTCTTGGGGAATGCTGCTTTTTAGTTAGCTTTGCCACAGTATCAAAAAGGAATTTCGGATTGTTCTTATTTTCCTCAATTAAGTTAGAAAAATAGGACGATCGAGCAGCAGTAAGGGCTCTTCGGTACTGCAGGGTACCGTCCTTCCAAGCTAGTCGGAAGACTTCCAGTTTGGTGTGGCGCCATTTCCGTTCCAATTTTCTGGAAGCTTGCTTCAGAGCTCGGGTATTTTCTGTGTACCAGGGAGCTAGTTTCTTATGAGACATTTTTTTAGTTTTTAGGGGTGCAACTGCATCTAGGGTATTGCGCAAGGTTAAATTGAGATCCTCAGTTAGGTGGTTAACGGATTTTTGTCCTCTGGCGTCCTTGGGTAGGCAGAGGAGTCTGGAAGGGCATCAAGGAATCTTTGTGTTGTCTGTGAATTTATAGCACGACTTTTGATGTTCCTTGGTTGGGGTCTGAGCAGATTATTTGTTGCAATTGCAAACGTAATAAAATGGTGGTCCGATAGTCCAGGATTATGAGGAAAAACATTAAGATCCACAACATTTATTCCATGGGACAAAACTAGGTCAGCGTATGACTGTGACAGTGAGTGGGTCCAGAGACATGTTGGACAAAACCCACTGAGTCGATGATGGCTCCAAAAGCCTTTTGGAGTGGGTCTGTGGACTTTTCCATGTGAATATTAAAGTCACCAAAGATTAGAATATTATCTGCAATGACTACAAGGTCTGATAGGAATTCAGGGAACTCAGTGAGAAACGCTGTATATGGCCCAGGAGGCCTGTAAACAGTAGCTATAAAAAGTGATTGAGTAGGCTGCATAGATTTCATGACTAGAAGCTCAAAAGACAAACGTCATTTTTTTTTTTGTAAATTGAAATTTGCTATCGTAAATGTTAGCAACACCTCCGCCTTTGCGGGATGCACGGGGGATATGGTCACTAGTGTAGCCAGGAGGTGAGGCCTCATTTAACACAGTAAATTCATCAGGCTTAAGCCATGTTTCAGTCAGGCCAATCACATCAAGATTATGATCAGTGATTAGTTCATTGACTATAATTGCCTTTGAAGTAAGGGATCTAACATTAAGTAGCCCTATTTTGAGATGTGAGGTATCATGATCTCTTTCAGTAATGACAGGAATGGAGGTGGTCTTTATCCTAGTGAGATTGCTAAGGCGAACACCGCCATGTTTAGTTTTGCCCAACCTAGGTCGAGGCACAGACACGGTCTCAATGGTGATAGCTGAGCTGACTACACTGACTATGCTAGTGGCAGACTCCACTATGCTGGCAGGCTGGCTAATAGCCTGCTGCCTGGCCTGCACCCTATTTCATTGTGGAGCTAGAGGAGTTAGAGCCCTGTCTATGTTGGCAGATAAGATGAGAGCACCCCTCCAGCTAGGATGGAGTCCGTCACTCCTCAGCAGGTCAGGCTTGGTCCTGTTTGTGGGTGAGTCCCAGAAAGAGGGCCAATTATCTACAAATTCTATCTTTTGGGAGGGGCAGAAAACAGTTTTCAACCAGCGATTGAGTTGTGAGACTCTGCTGTAGAGCTCATCACTCCCCCTAACTGGGAGGGGCCAGAGACAATTACTCGATGCCGACACATCTTTCTAGCTGATATGCACGCAGAAGCTATGTTGCGCTTGGTGATCTCTGACTGTTTCATCCTAACATCGTTGGTGCCGACGTGGATAACAATATCTCTATACTCTCTACACTCGCCAGTTTTAGCTTTAGCCAGCACCATCTTCAGATTAGCCTTAACGTCGGTAGCCCTGCCCCGGGTAAACAGTGTATGATCGCTGGATGATTCGCTTTAAGTCTAATACTGCGGGTAATGGAGTCGCCAATGACTAGAGTTTTCAATTTGTCAGAGCTAATGGTGGGAAGCTTCGGCGTCTCAGACCCCGTAACGGGAGGAGTAGAGACCAGAGAAGACTCGGCCTCTGACACCGACCCGCTGCTTAATGGGGAGAACCGGTTGAAAGTTTCTGTCTGCTGAATGAGCGACACCGGTTGAGCGTTCCTACAGCATTTCCTTCCAGAAACCGTGAGAAAGTTGTCCGGCTGCGGGGACTGTGCCAGGGGATTTATACTACTATCTGTACTTACTGGTGGCACAGACGCTGTTTCATCCTTTCCTACACTGAAATTACCCTTGCCTAACGATTGCGTCTGAAGCTGGGCTTGCAGTACAGCTATCCTCGCCGTAAGGCGAGCACAGCGGCTGCAATTAGAAGGCATCATGTTAATGTTACTACTTAGCTTCGGCTGTTGGAGGTCCTGACGAATCGTGTCCAGATAAAGCGTCCGGAGTGAAAAAGTTGAGGAAAAAATAAATAAATATATGAACGGTAATTAAAAAGTGAAACCCGTAAAGTTGTCAGGTAGCAAAATAGGTTGGCAACAAAACGCACAGCAATTCGAAAACAAGCCTGCAAGTTGTGACCGGAAATGACGGTTCAACAGGTACAGCCTGGGGGGAAATGGGGCATGCTTTTGTCACTTCTAGGTTAGACTACTGCAATGCTCTATTTTCCGGCTACCCGGATAAAGCACTAAATAAACTTCAGTTAGTGCTAAATACGGCTGCTAGAATCCTGACTAGAACCAAAAAATTTGATCATATTACTCCAGTGCTAGCCTCTCTACACTGGCTTCCTGTCAAAGCAAGGGCTGATTTCAAGGTTTTACTGCTAACCTACAAAGCATTACATGGGCTTGCTCCTACCTACCTCTCTGATTTGGTCCTGCCGTACATACCTACACGTACGCTACGGTCACAAGACGCAGGCCTCCTAATTGTCCCTAGAATTTCTAAGCAAACAGCTGGAGGCAGGGCTTTCTCCTATAGAGCTCCATTTTTATGGAACGGTCTGCCTACCCATGTCAGAGACGCAAACTCGGTCTCAACCTTTAAGTCTTTACTGAAGACTCATCTCTTCAGTGGGTCATATGATTGAGTGTAGTCTGGCCCAGGAGTGGGAAGGTGAACGGAAAGGCTCTGGAGCAACGAACCGCCCTTGCTGTCTCTGCCTGGCCGGTTCCCCTCTTTCCACTGGGATTCTCTGCCTCTAACCCTGTTACGGGGGCTGAGTCACTGGCTTGCTGGGGCTCTCTCGTGCCGTCCCTGGGGGGGGTGCGTCACCTGGGTGGGTTGATTCACTGTTGTGGTCGGCCTGTCTGGGTTGCCCCCCTTGGGTTGTACCGTGGCGGAGATCTTTGTGGGCTATACTCGGCCTTGTCTCAGGATGGTGAGTTGGTGGTTGAAGATATCCCTCTAGTGGTGTGGGGGCTGTGCTTTGGCAAAGTGGGTGGGGTTATATCCTTCCTGTTTGGCCCTGTCCGGGGGTGTCCTCGGATGGGGCCACAGTGTCTCCTGACCCCTCCTGTCTCAGCCTCCAGTATTTATGCTGCAGTAGTTTATGTGTCGGGGCTAGGGTCAGTTTGTTATATCTGGAGTACTTCTCCTGTCCTATTCGGTGTCCTGTGAATCTAAGTGTGCGTTCTCTAATTCTCTCCTTCTCTCTTTCTTTCTCTCTCTCGGAGGACCTGAGCCCTAGGACCATGCCCCAGGACTACCTGACATGATGACTCCTTGCTGTCCCCAGTCCACCTGGCCATGCTGCTGCTCCAGTTTCAACTGGCCTGGGCCCTAGGACCATGTCCCAGGACTACCTGACATGAGGACTCCTTGCTGTCCCCAGTCCACCTGGCCATGCTCCTGCTCCAGTTTCAACTGTTCTGCCTTACTATTATTCAACCATGCTGGGTCATTTATGAACATTTGAACATCTTGGCCACGTTCTGTTATAATCTCCACCCGGCACAGCCAAAAGAGGACTGGCCACCCCACATATGCTCTCTCTAATTCTCTCTCTCTCGGAGGACCTGAGCCCTAGGACAGTGCCCCAGGACTACCTGACATGATGGCTCCTTGCTGTCCCCATTCCACCTGACTGCTGCTGCTCCAGTTTCAACTGTTCTGCCTTATTATTATTCGACCAT
This sequence comes from Oncorhynchus keta, assembly GCF_023373465.1. Taxonomy (NCBI): domain Eukaryota; kingdom Metazoa; phylum Chordata; class Actinopteri; order Salmoniformes; family Salmonidae; genus Oncorhynchus; species Oncorhynchus keta. The sequence goes on from NC_068429.1 coordinate 15,109,562, forward strand.
GCTGGTCGTTTATGAACATTTGAACATCTTGGTCATGTTCTGTTATAATCTCTACCCGGCACAGCCAGAAGAGGACTGGCCACCCCACATAGCCCGGTTCCTCTCTAGGTTTCTTCCTAGGTTTTGGCCTTTCTAGGGAGTTTTTCCTAGCCACCGTGCTTTTACACCTGCATTGTTTGCTGTTTGGGGTTTTAGGCTGGGTTTCTGTACAGCACTTTGAGATATCAGCTGATGTACGAAGGGCTATATAAATAAATTTGATTTGATTTGATTTGATTTGATTTGATTCTCTCTCAGCTCATTCACTGTCAAGCCACTAACACCTCTGTCTGATCACATTCAAATTACATTGTGCCTCAAAAGAACAGACATGGAAACAATCAAACATTCACAGCCCAGTAAGCTGTACAGCATCAGACATTCACAGCCCAGTAAGCTGTACAGCATCAGACATTCACAGCCCAGTAAGCTGTACAGCATCAAACATTCACAGGCCAGTAAGCTGTACAGCATCAGACATTCACAGCCCAGTAAGCTGTACAGCATCAAACATTCACAGGCCAGTAAGCTGTACAGCATCAGACATTCACAGCCCAGTAAGCTCTACAACATCAGACATTCACAGCCCAGTAAGCTGTACAGCATCAGACATTCACAGCCCAGTAAGCTGTACAGCATCAGACATTCACAGCCCAGTAAGCTGTACAGCATCAAACATTCACAGGCCAGTAAGCTGTACAGCATCAGACATTCACAGCCCAGTAAGCTCTACAACATCAGACATTCACAGCCCAGTAAGCTGTACAGCATCAGACATTCACAGCCCAGTAAGCTGTACAGCATCAGACATTCACAGCCCAGTAAGCTGTACAGCATCAGACATTCACAGCCCAGTAAGCTGTACAACATCAGACATTCACAGCCCAGTAAGCTGTACAGCATCAGACATTCACAGCCCAGTAAGCTGTACAGCATCAGACATTCACAGCCCAGTAAGCTGTACAGCATCAGACATTCACAGCCCAGTAAGCTGTACAGCATCAGACATTCACAGCCCAGTAAGCTGTACAGCATCAGACATTCACAGCCCAGTAAGCTGTACAGCATCAGACATTCACAGCCCAGTAAGCTGTACAGCATCAGACATTCACAGCCCAGTAAGCTGTACAGCATCAGACATTCACAGCCCAGTAAGCTGTACAGCATCAGACATTCACAGCCCAGTAAGCTGTACAGCATCAGACATTCACAGCCCAGTAAGCTGTACAGCATCAGACATTCACAGCCCAGTAAGCTGTACAGCATCAGACATTCACAGCCCAGTAAGCTGTACAGCATCAGACATTCACAGCCCAGTAAGCTCTACAACATCAGACATTCACAGCCCAGTAAGCTGTACAGCATCAGACATTCACAGCCCAGTAAGCTGTACAGCATCAGACATTCACAGCCCAGTAAGCTGTACAGCATCAGACATTCACAGCCCAGTAAGCTGTACAGCATCAGACATTCACAGCCCAGTAAGCTGTACAGCATCAGACATTCACAGCCCAGTAAGCTGTACAGCATCAGACATTCACAGCCCAGTAAGCTGTACAGCATCAGACATTCACAGCCCAGTAAGCTGTACAACATCAGACATTCATATAGATGGGCCCAAAACAGCACAGAAGAATACCAGAAAGCTACCAGTAACCAAAATATCCAAACACTCTTAGATAACTTTCTGGATACCACATTCACTCACAGTAAAGAAGGCATCAATCTGGCAGTACAAAACATCAACTATATATTCAGGCAAACGGCAAAAGAAGCACAACTGAAATTGGTCAAAAACAAAACAAAAGACCACAGATGACAACTGGTTTGATGCAGATTGTAAAATTATAAGGAAAAAACTTAGAACACTATCCAACCAAAAGCACATAGACCCAAATAATGGTGAATTACGCCTTCATTACTGTGAGACTTTAAAACTCTATAAACGTAACACTCAGAACCAAAAAAGTACAGTACAACAGCAAGCAGCTGACACTAATTGAGGAGTCCACAAACAACTTCTGACAAAATTGGAAGAAACAAAACAAATCAAAACAAGAGGAATTAGCGATACAAAATGGTGACATATGGACAACCCATTGTAAAACACTCTACAACACTGTTCACATTGACACAAACGCAGAACAATACAACATTCATGAGAGTTTGAATGGATTAGAAAAAACTATAAAGGACAATCAAAATCCACTGGACTCCCCAATTACTGACCAGGAGCTCTATAAGGAACTTCAGGCCCTCAAATATAAAAAATCATGCGGACCTGATGGCATCCTAAATGAGATGCTCAAACTCACTAGTGTGACATTTCAATTAGCTATATTAAAACTGTTTAATTTGATCCCGAGTGTAGGTTATTTCCCTGACATCCGGAATCAAGGACTCATAACCCCAATATTTAAGAACGGAGACAAATTTGACCCTAACAATTACAGAGGCATTTGTGTGAACAGTAACCTGGGGAAGGTTTTCTATAGTATATAAATGTAAGAGTTCTAAACTTCCTTAATAAGTACAATGTCTTGAGTAAAAGCCTAATTGGATTTATACCAAAACATCACACGACTGATCATATTTACATCCTACACACCCTGATAGATAAACATGTCCACCAAAATGTACGCTTGCTTTATCGACTTCCAAAAAGCATCTGATTCCATTTGGCATACAGGACTGTTCTACAAAGTTATTGAAAGTGGTGTAGGGGGTAAACATATGACAGAATGAAATCAATGTATACTGGCAATACGTGCAGCATCAAAATTGGCAAGAAAAGAACGGAATTCTTTAACCAGGGGCGGGGCCTTCGCCAGGGTTGCAATCTGAGCCCTGCATTCTTCAATATTTACATAAACAAATTGGCCACTATTCTAGAAAAATCCTCAGCTGGTGTTGTGTTAGTCTCCACAATACAGAAGTTAAATGCCTACTCTTCACAGATGACCTATGCCTGCTGTCACCCACAGCACATGGCCTACAACAGAGCCTGGACCTGCTAGAGCAGTGCTGCCAGACCTGGGCCCTGGCAGTAAACCCCAAAAATACAAAAATAATACTTTTCCAGAGAAGATCCAGATCTCAGGGCATTAGACAAAAGTTCTCAATTGGTACAAAATATATAGAGTACTGCACACACTAAAATTAAAAATAAGCTCAACTGGACACCTTAATGATGCAGTGAATGGACTGAGAGAGAAAGCACGCAGGGCATTCTACGCCATTAAAAAAAACCCACTTAAATACCTATTAAACTTTGGCTAAAATGAATTGAATATGTCATTGAACCAATTGCACTTCATGGCAGCGAGGTGTGGAGTCCACTTGCAAAACAAGATTTCATCAAATGGGACAACCATCCCATTGAAACCCTGAATGCAGAGTTCTGTAAGATTCCCCTACATGTTCAGAGGAAAACTACAAACAATGCATGCAGGGTAGAATTAGGCCAATATCCACTAATAATAAAAACTCAAAAAAGAGCCATTCAGTTTTGGAAACATCTAAAATACAGCGACCCCCTCTCATATCATTACCAAGCCCTGCAATGCCAAGAGCTGAGCAAAGAAAAGAGTCTCCTCATCCAGCTGGTCCGGGGGCTGAGTTCACAAACCTGTTCTACTAACACACTGAAGCCTCAGGACCAGAATATCCAATCAATCAGAATAAAACATATTACAACACAGTCAAAACAAAACTATATTGCTTATTGGGAAACAGAAGCACAAAGCAAAATGCCGTGCTATCTGGCCCTAAATCGACAGTACACCATAGCAAACTATTTGACCATGGTTACTGATCAAAACCTTAGAAAAACCTTGACAAAGTACAGGCTCAGAGAGCTCAGCCTTGCCATTGAGAAGGGTAGACACAGGAAAACATTGCTCCCTGTGGAGGAAAGGCTGTGTAACCACTGCACAACAACAGAACCTGAGACAGAGCTGCATTTCCTGACAAAATGTCAAAATATAAAACAATTAGAGAGTGTAATTTCTCCAAATTTGAAACCCTTAGAGAGAGAGAGCGAGCGAGAGAGAGAGCACACCTCAAAAAAATGTAGACAGGTAGGTGTGTGTGCATGTGTGTGTGGTCCTTCTGTAGCTCAGTTGGTAGAGCATGGCGCTTGTAACGCCAGGGTAGTGGGTTCGATTCCCGGGACCACCCATACGTAGAATGTATGCACACATGACTGTAAGTCGCTTTGGATAAAAGCGTCTGCTAAATGGCATATTATTATTATTATTATGTGTGTGACAGCCCTAGTAGTCAGTGGAGGCTGCTGTGGGGAGGACGGCTCATAATAATGGCTGGAACGACGAATATGGAATGGCATCAAACACATGGAAGCCATGTGTCTGGTGGATTTGATACCATTCCACGTATTCCGCTCCAGCCATTACCACGAGACCATTCTACCATTCTACCCAATTAAGGTGCCACCTACCTCCTGTGCTAGTAGTGTTTATGTAGTGTTTATGTAGTGTGCCTGTATGCATACTAGTGAGTGTGTGGTTTTGTTGGGTGTGTATACTCCTTGTGGGTGAGGGAGTATAGATAGAAGGTACCTTAACCGCACAGATTCAGGGTCAGACTTTTTTTCACCAGCCCACTTGGTTAAGGTTAGGACTGGGGTGTTTGGTAATCTGATCCTAGATCTGTGGTTAGGGGCAGACGAGGGCTCTCACATTGAAATGTTGTGTTGGAGAGTTGCTGGGAGGTTTCAATAAAGCTATTTAATTGCGTAGGTGAGGCTCCACTTATAGAGCTGGAGCTAATTGGCTATAAATGAGTCCATCTGGTTTAATTTGCAGCTCGGAGGCAGGGGGGGCTGAGTTTAACCCTATCCATGCTTTTTCTCCGCACACATGCCCACCATAGGGTTTGTGCGTGTGTGGAGACGTCATCTACTTTGTGACTGTGAGTGGTGGCAACCAACTGGCTTATCAAATACCCAGAGAGAGACCATTACAGAGACGAGAGAAGCAGACAGAGACAAAGGAATAGATGGAAAGACAGAGACATTAGGAGAGAGAGGGGCAGAGAGAGAGGTAGAGAGAGAGGCAGAGAGACAGAGGCAGAGAGACAGAAGCACAAACGGAGACAGGAGAGAGGCAGAGAGACAGAAGCACAAACGGAGACAGGAGAGAGGCAGAGAGATGTAGAAGAGACAAAGACAGAGGCAGAGAGACAGAAGCACAAACAGAGACAGGAGAGAGGCAGAGAGACAGAAGCACAAACGGAGACAGGAGAGAGGCAGAGAGATGTAGAAGAGACAAAGACAGAGGCAGAGAGACAGAAGCACAAACGGAGACAGGAGAGAGGCATAGGGAGAGAGGCAGAGAGATGTAGAAGAGACAAAGACAGAGGCAGAGAGAAGCACAAACAGAGACAGGAGAGAGGCAGAGAGACAGAAGCACAAACGGAGACAGGAGAGAGGCATAAGAGAGGCAGAGGCAAAGACAGAGGCAGAGAGACAGAAGCACAAACAGAGACAGGAGAGAGGAGATGTAGAAGAGACAAAGACAGAGGCAGAGAGACAGAAGCACAGAGATGGAGACAGGGAGAGAGGCAGAAGAGACAAAGACAGAGGCAGAGAGACAGAAGCACAAACAGGAGGAGAGAGGCAGAGAGATGTAGAGAGACAAAGAGACAAAGACAGAGGCAGAGAGACAGAAGCACAAACGGAGACAGGAGAGAGGCATAGGGAGAGAGGCAGAGAGATGTAGAAGAGACAAAGACAGGGAGGCAGAGAAGAGACAGAAGAGGCAGAGACAAACAGAGACAGGAGAGGCAGAGAGACAGAAGCACAAACGGAGACAGGAGAGAGGCATAGGGAGAGAGGCAGAGAGATGTAGAAGAGACAAAGACAGAGGCAGAGAGACAGAAGCACAAACAGAGATAGGAGAGAGGCATAGGGAGAGAGGCAGAGAGATGTAGAAGAGACAAAGACAGAGGCAGAGAGACAGAAGCACAAACAGAGACAGGAGAGAGGCATAGGGAGAGAGGCAGAGAGATGTAGAAGAGACAAAGACAGAGGCAGAGAGACAGAAGCACAAACAGAGATAGGAGAGAGGCAGAGAGACAGAAGCACAAACAGAGAAAGGAGAGAGGCAGAGAGATGTAGAAGAGACAAAGACAGAGGCAGAGAGACAGAAGCACAAACAGAGATAGGAGAGAGGCAGAGAGACAGAAGCACAAACGGAGACAGGAGAGAGGCATAGGGAGAGAGGCAGAGAGATGTAGAAGAGACAAAGACAGAGGCAGAGAGACAGAAGCACAAACAGAGACAGGAGAGAGGCAGAGAGATGTAGAAGAGACAAAGACAGAGGCAGAGAGACAGAAGCACAAACAGAGACAGGAGAGAGGCAGAGAGACAGAAGCACAAACGGAGACAGGAGAGAGGCAGAGAGATGTAGAAGAGACAAAGACAGAGGCAGAGAGACAGAAGCACAAACGGAGACAGGAGAGAGGCATAGGGAGAGAGGCAGAGAGATGTAGAAGAGACAAAGACAGAGGCAGAGAGACAGAAGCACAAACAGAGACAGGAGAGGCAGAGAGACAGAAGCACAAACGGAGACAGGAGAGAGGCATAGGGAGAGAGGCAGAGAGATGTAGAAGAGACAAAGACAGAGGCAGAGAGACAGAAGCACAAACAGAGATAGGAGAGAGGCATAGGGAGAGAGGCAGAGAGATGTAGAAGAGACAAAGACAGAGGCAGAGAGACAGAAGCACAAACAGAGACAGGAGAGAGGCATAGGGAGAGAGGCAGAGAGATGTAGAAGAGACAAAGACAGAGGCAGAGAGACAGAAGCACAAACAGAGATAGGAGAGAGGCAGAGAGACAGAAGCACAAACGGAGAAAGGAGAGAGGCAGAGAGATGTAGAAGAGACAAAGACAGAGGCAGAGAGACAGAAGCACAAACAGAGATAGGAGAGAGGCAGAGAGACAGAAGCACAAACGGAGACAGGAGAGAGGCATAGGGAGAGAGGCAGAGAGATGTAGAAGAGACAAAGACAGAGGCAGAGAGACAGAAGCACAAACAGAGACAGGAGAGAGGCAGAGAGACTGAGGTAAACAGAGACAGTGGGGAAGACAGACAAGGAGAGAAACAGAGGTGGGTATAGGGCTGATGATAGGCCTGGGCCTCTGCCATTGAAAACAGAGCGGCCTTCTCATTATAAAGCCCCCCCACCTCGGTGAGTTGAGGACTGAGCAGAACGGCACGCTCTCCCCAACCTGCAGAAGGATCCTCCAGGAGATGGCCGCTGTGTGTGTGTGTGTGTGTGTGTGTGTGTGTGTGTGTGTGTGTGTGTGTGTGTGTGTGTGTGTGTGTGTGTGTGTGTGTGTGTGTGTGTGTGTGTGTGTGTGTGTGTGTGTGTGTGTGTGTGTGTGTGTGTGTGTGTAATGTATGCTCTCTTGAGCTGTTTAGAGAGACGATGGCTTCGTGGCCTGGCAAGAAAAAGAGGGAGTAAAGAGAGAGAGAGACACAGACAGAAGGCCTTGTGCATGCACTGACGAGTGATGTCCCAAAGAGTGGAGGGTCTGTGTTGCCCTCTGCTTTCTGGTCTGTCTGTATCTGTATGTGGTGTTGCCTGCTGGCTGGCTGGATAGGATGGTCTGTATCTGTATGTGGTGTTGCCTGCCCACGACTGGCTGGATAGGATGGTCTGTATCTGTATGTGGTGTTGCCTGCTGGCTGGCTGGATAGGATGGTCTGTATCTGTATGTGGTGTTGCCTGCCCACGACTGGCTGGATAGGATGGTCTGTATCTGTATGTGGTGTTGCCTGCTGGCTTGCTGGCTGGATGGGATGGTCTGTATCTGTATGTGGTGTTGCCTGCTGGCTGCCTGGATGGGATGGTCTGTATCTGTATGTGGTGTTGCCTGCTGGCTGCCTGGATGGGATGGTCTGTATCTGTATGTGGTGTTGCCTGCCCACGACTGGCTGGATAGGATGGTCTGTATCTGTATGTGGTGTTGCCTGCTGGCTGGCTGGATGGGATGGTCTGTATCTGTATGTGGTGTTGCCTGCCCACGACTGGCTGGATGGGAGGGTCTGTATCTGTATGTGGTGTTGCCTGCCCACGACTGGCTGGATAGGATGGTCTGTATCTGTATGTGATGTTGCCTGCCCACGACTGGCTGGATAGGATGGTCTGTATCTGTATGTGGTGTGGCCTGCTGGCTGGCTGGATGGGATGGTCTGTATCTGTATGGGGTGTTGCCTGCTGGCTGGCTGGATGGGATGGTCTGTATCTGTATGTGGTGTTGCCTGCTGGCTGGCTGGATGGGATGGGATGGTCTGTATCTGTATGTGGTGTTGCCTGCTGGCTGGCTGGATGGGATGGTCTGTATCTGTATGTGGTGTTGCCTGCTGGCTGGCTGGATAAGATGGTCTGTATCTGTATGGGGTGTTGCCTGCCCACGACTGGCTGGATAGGATGGTCTGTATCTGTATGTGGTGTTGCCTGCTGGCTGGCTGGATGGGATGGTCTGTATCTGTATGTGGTGTTGCCTGCTGGCTGGCTGGATGGGATGGGATGGTCTGTATCTGTATGTGGTGTTGCCTGCTGGCTGGCTGGATGGGATGGTCTGTATCTGTATGTGGTGTTGCCTGCTGGCTGGCTGGATAAGATGGTCTGTATCTGTATGGGGTGTTGCCTGCCCACGACTGGCTGGATGGTCTGTCTGTATCTGTATGTGGTGTTGCCTGCCCACGACTGGCTGGATGGGATGGTCTGTATCTGTATGTGATGTTGCCTGCCCACGTCTGGCAGGATAGGATGGTCTGTATCTGTATGTGGTGTTGCCTGCTGGCTGGCTGGAGGGTCTGTCTATCTGTATGTGGTGTTGCCTACCCACGGCTGGCTGGATGGGATGGGGTGATAGTGGTGGAGGGGTCTTTGGGGGGTTAGTGTCACAGGCGTCCTCGCAGATTGCCTGTTATTTTCTTTACCCGGGCAGCTCAATCAGGCTGGGTGTGTTTGCGCAGCTTGTTAATCAGCGCGTGTGTGATTACCACTGAGCCACGCTGATCAAGCCCAGAGGAGAGGAGCCAAGGCCCCCACTTTCTTTTCCCTTTCCCATCCTGCTCCCTCTCTTACCCACTCACACAGTCACAGGGTGCGTCCCAATAGTCTAAACTGGCTTCTCTCTCCTCGTCTTCTCTCTTTCATCTGCACCGATATAACAACAGAATATGTGAAGGCAATATGGCGGTCAACAAGACAGTTTTTATTTTTTTACATTAGTTTAGGAAAGGAGACTGGGAGAGGAAGATACTTTAGATTGAGGGTTTCCCAAACTCAGTCCTGGTACCCCCCACACACACACAGCTGATTAAAGTAATCAAAGCTTGATGATGAGTTGATTATTTGTATCAGCTGTGTAGTGCTAGGGCAAAAACCAAAACGTGCACCCAGGGGGGACCCAAGGAACTGAGTTTGTAGACTATTGAGGTACACCCACTTTCTCCCTGGCTGGCTGACTGAGGCCATTGTGCCTGTGTGGTGGTGGAAGGTTCCCTCCATTGTAAGTTCTGGCACTATCGCCCTCTAGAGGTCTACTATAGCAGTGTGCATACAGGACATCCTAAATTATCCCAGTACCCTATGCAGGTCTCTCCTCCAGCCCAGAACATGGAATCAGTTTTTTTGTTTACTTATGGAAGCGTTATGTCTTAGTTTTTTGGGGTCATTAACTGCAATGCACAGTTTTGATATGCACTCCTTGTTACTCATTGTCCATTTCGACTGATCCCACAATACATTGCAAAGCCAGTTGTTCTGGAAGTACTTCTGCAGAACTTTAGCAGTGGAACTAACCAGGGCTAGCTGACGAGCTAAGGAATCATCTTTTAATAACACACTTGTGCTCACACATACACTTCAACAACAGACAGTCCGACAACACATTTAGAGGTGGACTTTTATCTCACAAACTTTAAATATTATTTGCTGCAGGATCTACGTGGGGAGGAAATCGCCAACTGGTTGGGCACAGCAGGACAAAAGCAGAGGGTTCGACCGGTGTGGCGGTGGCGGTCCACAGGACGAGCGGGTCAAGCAGAGCTGCCCTCCCTGGAGCATGAGTGCAAACAGAGGCATCCTGGGGAAGTCCAGAGGCTGTTGTACGGAGATTGTGTGTGTGTGTGTGTGTGTGTGTGTGTGTGTGTGTGTGTGTGTGTGTGTGTGTGTGTGTGTGTGTGTGTGTGTGTGTGTGTGTGTGTGTGTGTGTGTGTGTGTGTGTGTGTGTGTGTGTGTGTGTGTGTGTGTGTGTGTCATAAGGAGATTGTGGACCAAAGAGAGGATGTGACTGGGCCGTGAGATTTGAGTTTTGAGGCATCAGCTTTTTTAGGACCGCTACAAAAGGGATTTTTCCCAGTGCGGTCAAAGAGTGGTCAAAGGTATTTCTGTCCTACTGTTGTGAATGTCATTGGTCTCAGGTCAAGGGCCAAATATCAGTCTGTCTCATGAAATACACCCCATAGTTGTTTGGTGCATATTTTGTCCGTGTCTGTAGGTGTGCATGCATAAAAAAAACTGTTTTAGCATACCAGTTGGCAGTTAGATGTGTTTGTGTGTGCATGCAAGTGTACATGCGCGCGCGCGTGTGTGTGTGTGTGTGTGTGTGTGTGTGTGTGTGTGTGTGCACATGCATGCATTTATGTGTGTGTCTTCACTTCACAGGATGTGCTGCAACCCCACCTCCTCCCCATGGCTGTAAAGTGATAAGGCATTATTTGCATATGCTACATCTGTGTGGAGGGGTGGTAACGAGCAGAGTTAGCTAATTAGTCAGCCTCTCGGGTATAAAATGGTCTCGTTAAGAGAGAGGGAGACAAGGAAGGGCTCTGTCCCAATACTTATAAATAATGTCCTTTACTTTACGTCCTTTTAGAACAGTAGTGATGAGCAGAAATGAGGAAAGGAAGCTACTCTAGTATTGTATTGGGACACTGCACACAATGTGGTTGGTAAAAGGCGAAGATTGGCGAGCAGACCCCATCTGTGGATATTCCATCTGTGAAGATGCTATCTTCATAAAAGACTCCCCTTATATCCCCCTTATGGTTTCAATTATAAGCATTTATCAAATAAAGGCAATGGAAGAGTATTTTATTGATTTGTGAAGTTGATTTCAAGTGTGAGATGTATCAAATGAATATAATGAAACAGCTTGAGGCACTTTGAGTCTATTTTGGATAGCATCTTTCACACAATTTTCTCACAGCTCCTTTCTGTTTCTGCCTCCAAATGACTTTCACATTTTTCTTGGGCCATGGGTCTTCACACAAACTTTTAGAGGGCCGTGTAATTCTTGGTGGTCTGGAAATGCTCTGGATGGGTGGATAACTAGGCCTGGGTGTGTCTCTAACTAGTCCTGGATGGGTCTCTAACTAGTCCTGGGTGGGTCTCTAACTAGTCCTGGGTGGGTCTCTAACTAGTCCTGGCTGGGTCTCTAACTAGTCATGGGTATGTCTCTAACTAGTCCTGGGTGTGTCTCTAACTAGTCCTGGGTGGGTCTAACTAGTCCTGGGTGGGCCTCTAACTAGTCCTGGCTGGGTCTCTAACTAGTCTTGGGTGTGTCTCTAACTAGGCCTGGGTGGGTCTCTAACTAGTCTTGGGTGTGTCTCTAACTAGGCCTGGGTGGGTCTCTAACTAGTCCTGTGTGTGTATCTAACTAGTCCTGGGTGGGTCTCTAACTAGTCCCATGTTATAGCAAGACCCTCACGGAATTCTGTTGTTGACATATTATACTCGTAACCTTGACATAAGGATGGCATGAGGGCTGCCATAAGAAGCTATGACTGTTCATAACATGACGTGAATGTCATGACACTAAAACTGACAAAAGCAAAACAGTGTAGGTAAATGACAGTTAGTGAAAGTGTTATGTACGCTCCCATACGTACATAACTGTTTTTCTTTTACTATCACATGTTATGTCAGGTGACATGACATTCTTATTACAGCATCATAACGGTCTTATGGCAGTGTATAACCCCTCTTCCTTCTCTCCCAAGCACTTTCTCATGCCCTCTAACAGTACCATACTCTCTCCCTCTCCCTCTTTTCTCTCTCTCTTCTCACTCTCTCCTCTGTCTCTCCTCTCTCCCTCTATTCTCTCTCTCTCTTTCTCCTCTCTCTCTCTTCTCTCTCTCTCCCTCAATTTCAATTTAAGGGGCTTTATTGGCATGAGAAACATATGTTTACATTGCCAAAGCAAGTGACATCAATAATAAACAAAAGTGAAATAAACAATAAAAAATGTACAGTAAACATTACAATCACAAATGTTCCAAAAGAATAAAGACATTTCAAATGTTATATTATGTATATATACAGTGTTGTAATGATGTGCAAATAGTTCAAGAATAAAATGGAAAATAAATAAGCATAAGATAGATATGACAGTTTATTACAATTGTATTTGTTTTCAAATTCTTTGTGGGTCTGCATAATCTGAGGGAAATATGTGTCTAATATGGTCATACATTTAGCAGGAGGTCAGGAAGTGCAGCTCAGTTTCTATCTAATTTTGTGGTGCACATAGCCTGTCTTCTCTTGAGAGCCAGGTCTGCCTTCGACAGCCTTTCTCAATAGCAAGGCTATGCTCACCGAGTCTGTATATTGTCAAAGATTTTTAAAATTTTGAGTCAGTCACAGTGGTTAGGTATTCTGCCACTGTGTACTCTCTGTTTAGGGCCAAATACAATTGTAGTTTGCTCTGTTTTTTTGTAAATCTTTTACAATGTGTCAAGTAATTATCTTTTAGTTTTCTCATGATATGGTTGGGTCTAATTGTGTTGCTGTCTTGGGGCTCTGTGGGGCCTGTTTGTGTTTGTGAACAAAGCCCCAGCACTAGCTCCCATTTTGTGAATTCTTGGTTGGTGAGCAGACACCAGACCTCACAACCATAAAGGGCAATGGGTTCTATAACTGATTAATGTATTTTTTAGCCGGATCCTAAAATGTCAAATTTATGTTCCTTTTGATAGCATAGAAGGCCCTTCTTGACTTGTCTCTCAGATCGTTCACAGCTTTGTGGAAGTTTCATATGGCGCTGATGTTTAGGCCGAGGTGTGTATTTTTTGTCTGCTCTAGGGCAACGGTGTCTAGGTGGAATTTGTATTTGTGGTCCTTGCAACTGGACCTTTTGTGGAACACAATTATTTTTGTCTTACTGAGATTTACTGTCAGGGCCCAGGTCTGGCAGAATCTGTGCAGAATATCTAGGTGCTGCTGTAGGCCCTCCTTGGTAGAGGACAGAAGCACCAGATCATCAGCAAACAGTAGACATTTGACAGATTCTAGTAGGGTGAGGCCGGGTGCTGCTCTAGTGCCCTCGCCAATTCGTTGATATATATGTTGAAGAGGGTGGGGCTTAAGCTGCATCCCTGTCTCACTCCCCGTTTTTTTGCCAATTTTAACTGCACACTTGTTGTTTGTATACATGGATTTTATAATGTTGTATGTTTTTCCCCCAACACCACTTTCCATCAATTTGTATAGCAGACCCTCATGCCAAATTGAGTCAAAAGCTTTTTTAAAATCAACAAAGCATGAGAAGACTTTACCTTTGTTTTGGTTTGTTTTTTGGTCAGTTAGGGTGTGCAGGGTGAATACGTGGTCTGTCGTTCGGGAATTTGGTAAAAAGCCATTTGCTCAGTACATTGTTTTTCGCTGAGGAAAGGTACAAGTCTGCTGTTAATGATGATGCAGAGGATTTTGCCACGGTTGCTGTTGACGCATATCCCCCGGTAGTTATTAGTGTCAAATTTGTCTCCACTTTTGTGGATTGGGTTTATCAGTCCTTGGTTCCATATTAAATAGTTTAAGTATATCCAATTGGAATTTGTGGTCTGTATATTTTATAATTTCATTTAGGATACCATCAACCCCACAGGACTTTTTTTGGTTGGAGAGTTTGTATTTTTTCCTGTAGTTAATTTAATGTAATTGGAGATTCCAGTGGGTTCTGGTAGTCTTTGGTAGTTGATTCTAAGATTTTAATTTGATCATGTATATGTTTTTGCTCTTTGTTATTTGTTATAGTGCCAAAAAGATTGAAGAAGTGGTTTATCCATACATCGCCATTTTGGATAGATAACGCTTCATGTTGTTGTTTGTTTAGAGTTTTCCAATTGTCCCAGAAGTGGTTAGATTCTATGGATTCTTAATTTACATTGAGCTGATTTCTGTTCCTTCTTTTCCGTAGTGTATTTCTGTATGTTTTAGTGATTAACCATAGTGAAGGCATAGCCTCAGGTTTTCTAGGTCTCTATGCTTTTGATTGGATAGGTTTCTCAATTTCTTTCTTAGGTTTTTGCATTCTTCATCAAACCGTTTATCATTGTTGTTAGTTTTCTTAGGTTGTCTGCTTGAAAGGTTAGATTTGATAGGGAAGCTGAGAGGTCAAATATACTGTTTAGGTTTTCTACTGCCAAGTTTACACCTTCACAATTACAGTAAAACCTTTTGTCCAGGAGACTGTCTAGAATGTATTTAATTTGTTGTTGCCTATTTGTTTGTTGGTAGATTTACACACTATTTTCCTTCCCTCTGTAGCATTTCTTAATATTATTCAGTTCCTTTGGCTTTGATGCCTCATGATTGAGCATAGCTCTGTTCAAGTAGAGTGTGATTTTACTGTGATCTGATAGGGGTGTCAGTGGACTGACTGTGAACGCTCTAAGAGACTGGGTTGAGGTCAGTGATAAAGTCTACAGAACTACTGCCAAGAGATGAGCTATAGGTGTACCTACCATAGGAGTCCCCTCGAAGCCTACCGTTGACTGTACATATCCAGTGTCCGACAGAGCTACAGGAGTTGTGACTTGTTTTTGTTGGTTATGTTGTCGTAGTTGTGTCTAGGGGGACATATGGTGGAAGGAATGCTGTCACCTCCAGGTAGGTGTTTGTCCCCCTGTGTGCTAAGGGTGTCGGTTCTTGTCCAGTTCTGGCATTTAGGTTGCCACAGACTAGTACATGTCCCTGGGCCTGGAAAGTGTTGATCTCCCCCTCCAGGATGGAGAAGCAGTCATCGTTAAAGTATGGGGATTCTATTGGGGGGAATAAAGGTAGCACTCATAAGGACATTTTTCTCTTTTGAGATCATTTCCTTATTAATTTCTAGCCAGATGTAAAATGTTCCTGTTGTGAATATTTTAATAGAGTGGGTTAGGTCTGCTCTATACCACATTAGCATACCCCCTGAGTCTCTTCCTTGTTTCACACCTGGTAGTTTGGTGGATGGGACTACCAGCTCTCTGTAACCTAGAGGGCAACCAGTGGGTCCGTCTCCTTTATACCATGTTTCTTGTAGGATGACAATGTCTGTGTCTGGGTTCCTGCTCTTTAGGTCAAAGGCAGATGACCTTAGACTTTATATTCCAGGATGAGATAGTAAAATCTTTGTGTTCCATAGTGTCTAGTGTTGTTTTTGTGTGGTTTAGGCCCGGACGATCACATCTGAGCATCTGATACTGTACACACCTGTTAGGTTGCAGGATGGGGCTTGGGCGGGTGTAATAGTGGGAATTGGGGCCTGTTGCTCTGCTCACGGCCTGGGCATATGTCCTGCTATCATGTTGAGGTCCTTGCCACGGGGGGCATGGGGTGGGCGGAATGGGCATAGGTCTGATATGGGGGGGCCTATATATGGTCTGGCCGGCGTTTGCTTGGGGTGGCCTTAGCTGGTTGGGATGTGGCTGGTGGTGCTGTGGTCTGGGTGTAGGTCCTCTTGGCGTGGGTTTTCTCAGTGCAGGTCCTTCGAGAGGGTGTCTCGCTGGTCTGGACGGGGTGTCTGTTGCGCTTTTGCTCCTGTTTGAAGAGCTGGGGCTACGGTTGAGGGTGACGTCCTTCGGGGGCCTGGCAAAAGTTGGGATTGTTGCCTTGTAGAGATGGGCCTGGTCGTAAAGGCCAGGGTGGAGTGGTGGGCCAGGTAGACATGAGGTTTTGAGGCACAGTCTCACAAAATTATTGCATTCACCCGCTGTATGGTGGCAGGGTGGAAGTATTTTTGTGGTAGCAGGGTGGAAATAACCACTTTTGCATTGGGGAAAGTGGAAGAAGCTTTTTCAATCACTCCCTTTAGTGTGGTTGCCACCCTTTCCTGCTGGGCCCTCAGGTCATTTGTGCCTGTGTGAATTATGATATGGCTGGGGGACCCTAGTCTGTCCTCTGACAACAGCTCCAGGGCATGCCTTGTGTTTAGGGCACCAGAGTTTAGCCACTTTGTGTTTGTGAAAAAGTATACCCTCTTGAATGTATTTGCCATTTGAGTCAATGACGAGCACAATCTCTCACTCTCTCTCTCTCTCTCTCTCTCTCTCTCTCTCTCTCTCTCTCTCTCTCTCTCTCTCTCTCTCTCTCTCTCTCTCTCTATCTCTCTCTCTCTCTCTCTCTCTCTCTCTCTCTCTCTCTCTCTCCCCCTCTCTCTCTCTCTCTCTCTCTCTCTCTCTCTCTCTCTCTCTCTCTCTCTCCCTCTCTCTCTCTCTCTCTCTCTCTCTCTCTCTCTCTCTCTCTCTCTCTCTCTCTCTCTCTCTCTCTCTCTCTCTCTCTCTCTCTCTCTCTCTCTCTCTCTCTCTCTCCCTCTCTCTCTCTCTCTCTCTCTCTCTCTCTCTCTCTCTCTCTCTCTCTCTCTCTCCCCCCTCTCTCTCTCTCTCTCTCTCTCTCTTTCTTTCTTTCCCTGCTTTGTTCATTGTGAGTGGTCAACAAAGGAGAAGGAGACGGATCACACAATCAGGCCACTACAGAGTACAGTATCTGTCTCCCTCTCTCCACACAGATGCCGGATGGTGCATTTGGGCAGCACTGATACCGCTTCCCTTATCAACTCTATCACTTCCTATTTCCCCGGCGACCTAGGAAGAGCATTGTGATGTCACACCGACCCTTCCATTTTCCAGGGAGAGCAAGTGCAGCTGAGAGACACCAACGGACGCCGCACAATAAACTGAGAAATACTTGGTCTCGGGTTGTTTCTTCGGCTCTCTGCACAATATTGTTTTTTTTGTTGAGTATGGTACAGAAAAAATATAAATGTATTATTGGTCAGACAAACTGTCTGACTTGCACTTGTGGTAGTTAGTTATGACAATGAGGTTGTTGTTGCTTTGTTTATGACGTTTTTTTTTACGAGAACAGATCATAAAATGATTAACTATAAGTTGAAAACTGGGTAGTGAGAATATGTTACATCATTCATTTTCATTACACATCCAACACAGAGTAGTGTGTGATTTCAGAGGTCCAAAGGGATCTAGGGAGTTGTGGAAGAGGAGTAAGGGGGAAACTTCTAGAACCCTGTCTGATCCCAATCTGAACCACGGTCGGAAATGAGCGTTGTAATAGAACACCGCAAAACGTTGCACGACCCCGCAGGCAAAGACCGCACCGCCAGCCCTCGTAATACCCTACAAAACAACACACCCTTCAAACATGGCTCCAGCCCTCTTCTCCCTTGTCGCCCACACGTTTTCCATATCCAAAACCCCCTCTCCTCCCCTAATCCTACCCCCTTCTCCCTACCTCCTCCTCTTTGCCCGCCCTGCTCCTGCACAGGAAATGAAAACCATTTTTAAATCATTTCTAAACCGCAGGGGCTTCAGACCAGGAAGTAATCAGCGTGGGAGTGCGAGCTAGTGAGTGGCCAAGGGCCAAGGATGATCTAGGGTTTGAGGTTAGGGTTGGGACAGAGCTGCCCTCCTGTCCCTGTCTCTCCCTCTTTCTCTCAAATTCAAACAAGCTTTATTGGCATGAGAAGAGCAATGCAAATTGCAATTTTGGCTGAAGCAAACCCAAAATAGATCAATCAAACAAAGTTACAGTAAAAAATTAAATATGCCCTAATACCTTAAGAGAAGTTTCCATCCCTGTGTCCTATTAACAAGTCCTTTCGTATCTGAAGTACTGCAGTAGCCTACTGTAGGTGGTCGGCCCGAGGTGACAAAATCAGGCCATCTTCTTTCCACATTTCAGTGACATCTAGGTAATATAATACAAGAAATAAAGCTTAAAAGTTTTTGGAGCGATAGCAAATCTCCTTTACATCTTTCTCTCTGTCTGTCTGTCAGGTCCTCCCTCCTTCCCTCACTTTTTCCTCAGAGGAAGGTTGTACAGTAAATTGGAAGATGTTCGCATTCGTCTGAGTTATCATCCCCTTTTCTGTCCCTTTGCGACCTCCACCGGCCTCGGAGCAAAGTCGCAAAAGGTGGCCACCTAGGAGACGCTCTTCACTGAATCCATCTGATATCATCTCCTCTGACATTTCCCCCTCCATTCTATCTGAAAAGACCCAGCCACTGACATTACAGCTAAGCAGCTCAAAAGCCCAGTCAAAGCCCAGTCAAATGGCTCTTTCTCAGACTGCTGGCAGGTCAGTCCCTCTGGGGACCCTGGCTGAGGAATCACATAAAGGGAGATATGACAGGAAGCGTCTGGGTCTCAGAGGCTCAGAGACATCGCGCCAAAGCAGGATGGGTCACATGTAACATTGGGAGACCTCAGTTGTCCATAAATATGTTGCTGTGTGTATGGTTTCATTGCTGTATGGTTTGATATAGAGATAGATAGGCCTTGAGCGGCCTATGTCTATATGTTTTGACTTCCGGTTTGACCATGAAAACAGTGGTAGTTTGTACCAATATACTCCCACTAGGTTGATAAGGGACTAGGGAGTTTTAACTGTAAAACAGACACGTGGTTTCAAATATAACACATAGAGATGCATTATGTAGTATTGTAGACAACAAACTAACCCCTCATTTTAGTCCTTGTATGTGTCCAAGCTTACTCTCTAACCCTTCACTGCCCCCTGGTGGGAAGAAACACCTGTTAGTCACACTATAGAGTTGAGGTCAATTCAGCAGGAATGTCTCCATGGGAGAGCAATTGACTGGAATGTTGATGGAACTGCTCCCAACCTTTTGACTGTCAGCAAACTCACGCCTGAACGTCATTTAAACCCCCCCACTCTGCTTGTCTCCATGTATGAGAAAACTTATTTGAAAACAGTTCTAACTGTTTTCTAAATCTCGCTTTGTGAGGTAACATGCGGTTACCACGGTTACTTTGTCTTGTTTTGATGAACAGCATTAAAATCTGCATAAGTCTGAATATGTGCTCTGAGACGGCATGTGCCATCTCCACACGAGGGATGGAAGGAAAAGGGGATGGAGGGAGGGATGATGAGCCCTGATGGGCGAGAGAAGATCAGTGCTTCTGAAAACAGCACGGGTCATTTCTCCTCGCTTCTCCCTTTCATTCCTCCCTCTTTTCTCATGGTGGCGTGGGAGGGTTCATGAGATGGGCAGACCCCCCTCCCAGGAGACAGATGGAGCGTTCCACTAGAGCTCCTTCCAACTGCAGGGGGCAGAGCAGTGAGAGTGTGACTGACAAGCCGCTCCAGGGGAAAAGACAGAATAGAAGAGAGGGGAAAAATAGAAGAGAGAGGGGAAGAGGGCGAGAAGAAAAAGGAAAGAGGAGGTGAGAAAAGATGAGAGGAGTAAAAGGGGGAGAGAAAAAGAGTGGGAGAGGAAGTCAAATGTGTGAAGATACACACACAGACATACACACTTTCTTCATCCTTGCAGAGGTCATTCCCCTTCAACACCAGAATAAACTTGAATACCAGAATACGGTTTGAAAGACACTCAACCAAATGTACCATCTGTGGGATAAGCCACATCCCACAACAACCATAGATAAAGTAAAGCCACACTGCAGCCTTACTCAGAATGTTTGCATAGAATGTTTGCATTCTGAAGATAGGTGTGGTTTCACGTCAATATCCAATGGCAATGTCCACAAAGGGAACGCTTGTTGGGAGTGTTGGTTGTATAGTAACATGTCTGCCCCTTCCTATACAGAGTGGACATTCCAAGTCAGTGGTCACTTTTAGAGCTAAAAATCAAGCCGAGATCTACCGCTCAGATATTATTATACACGACTTATGCAACATCAACCTAATAAAAACGGTTCTGTAGGAATGAGGTTTGTGCAGTACACCTAATACATTATCACAGCATATTGGCTATGCTTGTCCTGACAATAATGTTCTTCTCAGACCATATTATATTTCAAAACACTAGCATTAATAACAAAATAGATCAGTTGTTGTATCACTTGCAAGGCACAGCTGAGCATAAATGGGGGAAAAAATGCTATGTTATGTTACTGGACTGATGGTACCTGCATCTGATGGTCAGTCTCAGCAGAGGGAGGGAGAGAGCAGCAGAGGGTCCGCCTCTCAAGGTCCCTGTTCAAATCAAATCAAATTGTATTGGTCACATACATGTGTTTAGCAGATGTTATTGTGAGTGTAGCGGAATGCAGCGGAATAATAAGTAATATCTAACAATTCCACAACAAATACCTAATACACACACATCTAAGTAAAGGAATGGAATAAGAATATATAAATACATGGATGTGCAATTTCAGAGCACACAGACTAAGATACAGTAGATAGTATAGAATACAGTATATACATATGAGATGAGTAATGCAAGATATGTGAACATTATTCAAGTCAATTTATTAAAGTGGCCAATGAGTTCAAGTCTGTATGTAGGCAGCAGCCTCTCTGTGCTGTTCTCTCCTTTCCTCAGGTAAGACTAACCAGAGATAGGGGACATAGTCTTCCACCTGATGGTAAAACTTGAGTCGCACCACATTATTTCTGCCTCATGTACAAATTCATGTTGTTCCTCTGACCGGGAGAAAATGAAATTTTCCTCGATATTAAAGTGAGACAGGAAAACAAGCTGCTATTAATAAAAATGCAAGCCTATTGATATACTTAACTATTCAATCGTTGCAGCTGCAGCGCAAGTGGAAGTAGGTAAAGCGCGTTTTAAGTTTTGTAAAAGTGTTGAATAAAAACAGTGTTGGCAGTGCTGAATAAAAATGTCGATATTAACTAAATTGTAAAAACAGCAGCTCTTTGCTCTATTTTTTAGTCTTTCTGATCATGGTTTTAAAAGTTATTAGATATTATGTAGGCTAGTGTGAAACTTTGCTGTGGGATTCGTGGAAATTGTAGGCACCGTGATTTGAGCTATTCGATTGGCCAGAATGTAGGCGCACTTGATTCAGCTCTCCTGGTCTGCCGGGAGGCAGAGTTTGTCCCTTCAGATAAATGAAATAGTTAAAAATGGGAACAGTTTTCGTATCCAATGGCCAGGGCTTCTGAATGAAGTGTACCTACCATAACAGCGCAAGACGAATAAAAAAATAGGAGTGCAAGGCTTTCGTTGGCTTTTCTACAGAAACGTTTGTTGATCGACTAGGAATGCCTTGCGAACAACCGGTTGGTGACCAATGTTCTAAGTGAACTATGGTGCTATTTTTCTTTATCTGCATTTGATTGAATTTTGGCGTTTATGTGCTATCGGAAACGGAGAACCCGAAGTACTCAATTTAATGGTTTAGTTTATACTGTGCTTCCAAGTGGTATCAGTAGGAAATTCAGATATCGTCGTGTACCCCTGGAGTTTCCTAGTTCCCGAGTAGCACAAGAACGCAGCATTAGCCTCAATGATTCTGATTGACTGAACAAGAGGGAGGTGGGTTTCAACCCGAAGGGATTGAAAGAGCAGTCTTCTGCCTGAAGCTCTGAGTATCACAATATTCCCATCTTAATCTCCTACTCCCATGAGTCCCAATCTTGCAGTGACACCATGGGCATTTCAGTAACACTTTCTATCAACCAACTGTGTGTAATGCATTAGGAATACATGTATGCATTTATGTAGGTTAGTATACGGAGTTGTGAACTAGGGTAACGCTTACAGTAAGCCTTACAATGCAATATATTGTTCCAGTTTTTTAAAATTGTTCCAAGTGTTAGGCTTTTTGTGTTTGCAAGATTTGGAGTGTATGACATTGCGCTGCATGTTTGTGTACAGTGTTCATATGTCTGAATGTTTGTGAAGCATCTGAAAGTGCGTCAGTGTAAGAGAGAGTGCCTTGGACAACATCTTCTCTGTATGATACAGACGTCTGGCATAACACACACACACACACACACACACACACACACACACACACACACACACACACACACACACACACACACACACACACACACACACACACACACACACTGAACCCCAGGATTTCGACAGCTCCAGTGCGGCAGGCCTTGATTGATGAGCCCATTCCAAATGTTTTTTCATCCAAATCAGTGGGAGTTTAGCTGCCGCACGCATTTTAATACCAAACAAAACATTAGCCTGAGAGTCCCTGGGCTGCTTCCCTCTCCACGGATTTCATTAGTCATCTCTCTGTGGCGAACAAACGCTCCGCATGGCTCCGGGACACGGAGGGGTAGAGATGGAGAGATGAGAAGGAGGAAGGGAGGAGGTATGGAGAGATGGAGGGCAGGGGGCCATTAGAGGATGATAATCTCCTTCTGTGATGCTTCACCGATAGGGAAAATCCCAGAAAAAATCTGTGGAGAATGTGTTCTTCTTTCCTGGAGCTGGTTTCAACCTGAGTTTTGGTTATTGTTTTTCACCTCAGGACCTCTCAGTTGCTGTTTTGAGGCACTCTCTTGTTTAGCCAAACAGAGTGGTTCTCCAACCCCTATTAGCAAAGGGGCCACGGCTAATAGGGCAATTGTAGAGGAGGGCTTTGGGTTTATTTTTATTTTTTATTTTTTTTTACTTTATTGGCAAGAAGCACAGGAACAAAGTGCCCCGCTTGATTCCAGTGTCTCCTGAAAATAAAAGTTCAAAATGAAATCTCGACCCTATTCAACCACTTCCACTCTCCCAACTCTTTGTCACTGTGGAAAGGACAGCTTCAGCCAGCCAAGCCTGGCATAATATGATAATATTGGCCGCTCCACCACACAAGCAGTACGTGTATGACTGTGTGTGCCCCTTTGGAGCCCCCCAAAAAATAAAAAATAAATAAAGAATTATGTGTGGGTAATGGCTCATATGGCCCCAGACTGGGTTCATTTCAGCATAAACCCGTTCATTCTGTCCCTACTGGGCTCTAATGCAATTACACCCCCACATCTGCAGGGGGCTCTCTCTCCTCTCTGTTTCCCCGGCCCCCGTTTTTGAAGGGGCAAGTCGGGGAGGAGGTGGTGGAGGGTTTGAGGCGGGAGGTTCGCGTTCACGATTCGCGGTTAATCAATCATCGCGCCGCCTTAATGACGTCCCGCTGCTCCCCTAATGTCTTCTGGCAGGGGCAGCCGCCGCTGGCTCGGAGCTCACGCAGGCACACATATGGCCGCCGCGAGTGAGTGACAGGACCCCTTTTGCGCGTGGCGCCCCGCACGCCGGATGCCATCAGCCACACACAGCCGCCGCCGGCAAGGAGTGAAACGGTGGAGAAAAAGGAGAGGAAAGAGAAAGGAGAGGAGAGAGAGAGCCTTATGAGTCCTGCGTGCCTGCCTGCTTCGCTGGGCCCCACTGTCAAAAGTGAGGTGTCAAGAACAATGCAAGTAGCGCATGTGAGAGACTTAGCGTATTATCTCCAACTTCTTTTTGTAACACCCCGAAGAAGTGTGAGCTCAGTTCATTAACTTTTTCACAGAATTAGTACAGAATATTACATGATTGCATCCTCAGAGAGACTCATTTTGTGTTTTCTTTTTCAGAAGAAACATGGGAAGATACTTAAAATGTACAGTACCAGTCAAAAGTTTTGACACACTCATCCCAGGGCTTTTCTTTATTTTTGACTATTTTTGACATATAATAATAGTGAAGACATCAAAACTATGAAATAACACATATGGAATCATGTAGTTAAATAAGTTAAATTAATAAAAATATATTTTCTATTTGAGATTCTTCAAAAGTTGCCACCCTTTGCCTTGATGACAGCTTTACACACTCTTGGCATTCTCTCAACCAACTTCATGAAGTAGTCACCGGGAATGCATTTCAATTAACAAGTGTGCCTTCTTAAAAGTTCATTTGTGAAATTTCTTTCCTTCTTAATACATTTGAGCCAATCAGTTGTGTTGTAACAAGGCAGGGGTGGTATACAGAAGATAGCCCTATTTGGTAAAATACCGAGTCCATATTATGGCAAGAACAGCTCACATAAGCAAAGAGAAACGACACTCCATCATTACTTTAAGACATGAAGGTTAGTCAATGCGGAAAATGTCACGAATTTTGAAAGTTTCTTTAAGTGCAGTCGCAAAAACCGTCAAGAGCTATGATGAAACTGGCTCTCATGAGGACCACCACAGGAAAGGAAGACCCAGAGTTACCTCTGCTGCAGAGGATAAATTAGAGATTACCAGCCTCAGAAATTGCAGCCCAAATAAATGCTTCACAGAGTTCAAGTAACAGACCCATCTCAACATCAACTGTTCAGAGGAGACTGAGTGAATCAGGCTTTCATGGTCGAATTGCTGCAAAGAAACCACTACTAAAGGACACCAATAAGAAGAAGACACTTGCTTGGGCCAAGAAACATGAAAAATGGACATTAGGCCGGTGGAAATTGTGAGATGCAGAGTATGGGAACGGATTATCTCTACATGTGTGGTTCCCACCGTGAAGCATGGAGGAGGAGGTGTGGGGGTGCTTTGCTGGTGAAACTGACTGTGATTTATTTAGAATTCAAGCCACACTTAACCAGCATGGCTACCACAGCATTCTGCAGAGATACGCCATCCCATCTGGTTTACGCTTAGTGAGACTAGCATTTGTTTTTCAACAGGACAATGACCCAAAACACACCTCCAGGCTGTGTAAGGGCTATTTGACCAAGAAGGAGAGTGATGTAGTGCTGCATCAGATGACCTGGCTTCCACAATCACCAGACCTCAACCCAATTGAGATGGTTTGGATGAGTTGGACCGCAGAGTGAAGGAAAAGCAGCATGTAGGAACTCCTTCAAGACCGTTAGAAAAGCATTCCAGGTGAAGCTGGTTGAGAGAATGCCAAGAGTGTGCACTGTCATAAAGGAAGCTGGTGGCTACTTTGAAGCATCTCAAATACTACATGATTCCATATGTGTTATTTCATTGTTTTGATGTCTTCACTATTATTCTACAACGTAGAAAATAGTAAAAATAAAGAAAAAACATTGAATGAGTAGGTGTGTCCAAACTTTTTACTGGTACAGTAAGTGTGTGACATTTAATCCTGTTCATGTACAAATGTCCCTTTTCTTTCACATTCCTTTAGAATGGTAGGTAGTGGAAAGGTTAGAGCGGGTCAAATACTCAGGTCAGACAGGAGAATATGGTGGCAGTGAGCCGGTGATGGTTTCTGGCATCAATTTCCTAGATGCCGTCCTCTGCCGTTGTGCCCTTGAGCAAGGTACGTAATTACTTTCTTCTCCAGGGATGCTGCACTGCTAACATGATTGGGCTCAACTCCATTTTTATTAATTCCATTTGAGAACAGAGTTCAATTCAATAATTGAATTTAAAAAATGGCATTAAAAATCCTTATAAAAAATCTATGCAACTTTTTGATCATGGAAAAGGAATTTCAAATTAATCTCCTGAACTGACTACAGTGAAATGGAAACAACCCCACAACCAGAACAGCAAATGACCCAACAAGAAGAACACCAACTGGCATTTGTGAGCAGTGGGCATCATTTTCCATACTGGCCTCTCTCATTGGTGGAGATAATCCATAGTGCCGTTTCCATGGCGAGGTTGGAAGAGGGGGATGTAGGAGGGGAGGGTGGGGGAGGGTGGGGGGTACTCTTTGGTCGTTGGCATTTGCATGCAGAGGGGGTGATGGTAAGCCCCATCTGTCCACCGGAACGCTTCCTAATTTATGTTAGCTGTTGTTGTCGTTGTTGTCACTGCTCTCCACATCCAACATCCCTTCCCATCTCTCTCTCCTTCTCTCTCTCCTCAGTGGTAGTGACAGCAAAGTAGCTCTGGCACTAAAAGAGCAATCCATCATCCGTTTAGAGCTCCACTTTGACACCATGAGCAGAACAGTGTGTGTGTTAACACTGGGAAGATTAAAACTAAGGGGCCTCAGGTGATTGGTGATCGCTAGAGAAATAGGAGACATCTGATGACAAATACAAATAGACTCTCACATCTGATACTGTCAAAAACAGAAAAGTAGTGGTCAAGGATTAGCATGGACTACTATATGTTTGTAACCATTTCTGTAGCCTGATCCCAAATCTGTGTCACTTCAGCTCCTTGTGTGCCAAAGGAGTGGCAAGCAGTGGAATGATGGTACAAACAGACTGGTACCAAGACTGACATTTCTGCAGTTACCATGCATGAACCATCATTGCAGGTTGGATATTTTATAAAGGGAAATTACTGGTTTGTTGTGATGCAGAAGAAAGATTTTGGAAGAACCTGTCAGGGATGTGTCTCATTAAGTATTACAATGTGATGGTCATTGTATTGAACAGTGTGTCATCGAAACATGCTCAAGGCATGACCGCATATCATAAAAATGTTTTTAAAGAGTATCTGTTGCTTTTCCCAGTGAGAAGGTGATTTCAGCTTTAAACAACAGAGACTAAGAGCTCAATTCGATCTGTATCGCGACAGTTCAGCACTATAGCGAGATTGAAATTGAAGGACAATGTTCCCGCGTTTGCGGAGACTGCATTCACAGTAAACAAATCAAATCAAATCACATTTATTTATATAGCCCTTCGTACATCAGCTGATATCTCAAAGTGCTGTACAGAAACCCAGCCTAAAACCCCAAACAGCAAGCAATGCAGGTGTAGAAGCACGGTGGCTAGGAAAAACTCCCTAGAAAGGCCAAAACCTAGGAAGAAACCTAGAGAGGAACCAGGCTATGTGGGGTGGCCAGTCCTCTTCTGGCTGTGCCGGGTGGAGATTATAACAGAACATGGCCAAGATGTTCAAATGTTCATAAATGACCAGCATGGTCGAATAATAATAAGGCAGAACAGTTGAAACTGGAGCAGCAGCTCCACACTGCATACAGTGCATTCGGAAAGTATTCAGACCCCTAGACTTTTCCACATTTAGTTCCATTGCAGCCTTATTCTAAAATGGATTAAACATATTTTTCCCCCTCATCAATCTACACACAATACTGCATAATGACAAAGGAAAAACAGGTTTTTAGACATTTTTGCACATTTATTAAAAATAAAAAACTTATCACATTCACATAAGTATTCAGATCCTTTACTCAGTACTTTGTTAAAGCCCATTTGGTAGCGATTACAGCCTAGAGTCTTCTTGGGTATGATGCTATAAGCTTGGCACACCTGTATTTGGGGAGTTTCTCTGCAGATCCTCTCAAGCTCTGTCAGGTTGGATGGGGAGCGTCGCTGCACAGCTATTTTCAGGTCTCCAGAGATGTTCGATTGTGTTCTAGTCAGGGCTCTGGCTGGGCCAATCAAGGACGTTCAGAGACTTGTCCTGAAGCCACTCCAGTGTTGTCTTGGCTGCGTGGTTAGGGTCGTTGTTCTGTTGGAAGGTGAACCTTCGCCCCAGTCCATGGCCCTGAGAGCAGGTTTTCATCAAGGATCACTCTGTACTTTGCTCCATTCATCTTTTCCTCAAACCTGACTAGTCTCCCAATATCTGCCGCTGACAAACATCCCCACAGCATGATTCTGCCACCACCATGCTTCACCGTAGGGATGGTGACAGGTTTCCTCTAGATGTGACGCTTGGCATTCATGTCAAAGAGTTCAATCTTGGTTTCATCAGACCAGAGAATCTTGTTTCTCGTGGTCTAAGAGTCCTTTGTGTGCCTTTGGCAATCTCCAAGCGGGTTGTCATGTGTCTTTTACTGAGGACTGGTTTCCGTCTAGCCACTCTACCATAAAGGCCTGATTGGTGGAGTGCTGCAAAGATGGTTGTCCTTCTGGAAGGTTCTCCCATCTCCACAGAGGAACTCTGGAGCTCTGTCAGAGTGACCATCGGGATCTTGGTCACCTCCCTGACCGAGGCCCTTCTCCCCCATTGCTCAGTTTGGCCGGGCAGCCAGCTCTAGGAAGAGCCTTGGTGGTTCCAAACTTCTTCCATTCAATAATGATGGAGGCCACTGTGTTCTTGGGGACCTTCAATGCTGTAGACATTTTTTGGTACCCTTCCCCAGATCTGTGCTTCGACACAATCGTTTCTCTGAGCTCTATAGACAATTCCTTCAACCGTATGGCTTGGTTTTTAGCTCTGACATGCACTGTCAGCTATGGGATCTTACATACAGTACCAGTCAAAAGTTTGGACACACCTACTCATTCCAGGGTTTTTCTTTATTTTTACTATTTTCTACATTGTAGAAAAAAATATATATTTATATTTGAGATTCTTCAAAGTAGCCACCCTTTGCCTTGATGATTGCAAAGAGTGTGCAAAGCTTTCTCTCAACCAGCTTCACTTGGAATACTTTTCCAAAATGTGCAGACGTGCAGTTGCAAACCGTAGTCTGGCTTTTTTTAGGGCGGTTTTGGAACAGTGGCTTCTTCCTTGCTGAGCGGCCTTTCAGGTTATGTCGATATAGGACTTGTTTTACTGTGGATATAGATACTTTTGCACCTGTTTCCTCCAGCATCTTCACAAGGTCCTTTGCTGTTGTTCTGGTATTGATTTTCACTTTTTGCACCAAAGTACGTTCATCTCTAGGAGACAGAACACATCTCCTTCCTGAGCGGTATGACAGCTGCGTGGTCCCATGGTGTTTATACATGTGTACTATTGTTTGTACAGATGAATGTGGTACCTTCATGCATTTGGAAATTGCTCCCAAGGATGAACCAGACTTGTGGAGATCTACAATTCTTTTTCTGAGGTCTTGGCTGATTTATTTTGATTTTCCCATGATGTCAAGCAAAGATGCACTGAGTTTGAAGGTAGGCCTTAAAATACATCCACAGGTACACCTCCAATTGACTCATGATGTCAATTAGCCTAACAGAAGCTTCGAAAGACATGACATAATTTTCTGGACTTTTCCAAGCTGTTTAAAGGCACAGTCAACTTAGTGTATGTACACTTCTGACCCACTGGAATTGTGATACAGTGAATTACAAGTGAAATAATCTGTCTGTTAACAATTGTTGGAAAAATGACTTGTGTCATTTTGTGTCATGCACATGTAACGGATGTGAAACAGCTTACTTAGTTAGCGGTGCGTGCTAAATAGCGTTTCAATCGGTGACGTCACTTGCTCTGGGACCTTGAAGTAGTGGTTCCCCTTGCACTGCAAGGGCCGTGGCTTTTGTGTAGCGATGGGTAACGATGCTTCGTGGGTGACTGTTGTTGATGTGTGCAGAGGGTCCCTGGTTCACGCCCGGGTATGGGCGAGGGGACGGTGTAAAGTTATACTGTTACACACAAAGTAGATGTCTTAACCGACTTACTAAAACTATAGTTTGTTAACAAGAAATTTGTGGAGTGGTTAAAAACGAGTTTTATTAACTCCAACCTAAAGTGTATGTAAACTTCCGGCTTCAACTGTATATACTGTATTCTATTCTACTGCATTTAGTCAATGCCACGCCGACATTGCTCGTTCTAATATTTCTTCATTCCATTCTTTTACTTTTATATTTGTGTGTATTGTTGTGAATTGTTAGATACAACTGCACAGTTGGAGCTAGGAACACAAGCATTTCGCTATACCCGCAATAACATCGGCTAAATATGTGTATGTGACCAGTGGTGGAAAAAGTACCCAATTGTCATAATTGAGTGAAAGTAAAGATACCTTAATAGAAAAGGACTCAACTACAGTGCCTTGCGAAAGTATTCGGCCCCCTTGAACTTTGCGACCGTTTGCCACATTTCAGGCTTCAAACATAAAGATATAAAACTGTATTTTTTTTGTGAAGAATCAACAACAAGTGGGACACAATCATGAAGTGGAACGACATTTATTGGATATTTCAAACTTTTTTAACAAATCAAAAACTGAAAAATTGGGCGTGCAAAATTATTCAGCCCCCTTAAATTAATACTTTGGAGCGCCACCTTTTGCTGCGATTACAGCTGTAAGTCGCTTGGGGTATGTCTCTATCAGTTTTGCACATCGAGAGACTGACATTTTTTTCCCCTTCCTCCTTGCAAAACAGCTCGAGCTCAGTGAGGTTGGATGGAGAGCATTTGTGAACAGCAGTTTTCAGTTCTTTCCACAGATTCTCGATTGGATTTAGGTCTGGACCCATTAGTCAATGAAACTTTCGGAGAGATGCTATTCTATTCAATGTCTTCATTATTCACATTATTGTCTGGAGTAGTTCGACATTGTGATGGCGCCATCTGCTGGATGTGGTCTCTACACTTCTTTGGGGCTGCTGCAGTCCAATTCTCTACTCTTCTCATAGAAATGTGCACTTGCTAACCCTACCGCAATGATTGATAAGGCCTTGGATTGGTATGCTAGAGCAAGGGAGTTTCTTACCCCAGTCCATTGGCTGACACATGCCAGATCTTACAACGCATGGATGGGAATTTTAAGTATCAGGTAACCACATATGTTACAGCAACCTGTCAGTCGATGAAATGGCACGCAAGCATTGGTTAATTGCGTTCAACGTCGGAGCAGGGGAAACTATCCAAAATCTTGGGGCACGTTCCTCTGCCCAGGCGTGGCTGACGCATGCCAGATCTTACAACGGCTGGATAGGTATTTTACTTATCTAACCACATATGTTATAGCGGGGCGGCAGGGAAGCCTAGTGGTTAGAGCGTTGGACTAGTAGCCGGAAGGTTGCAAGTTCAAACCCCCGAGCTGACAAGCTACACATCTTTCGTTCTGCCCCTGAACAGGCAGTTAACCCACTGTTCCTAGGCCGTCATTGAAAATAAGAATTTGTTCTTAACTGACTTGCCTGGTTAAATAAAGGAAAAAATAAAAATAAATAGCAATGGTCGAGTACGTTCGACGTGGCCTGGTGCCCCAGGTGGGCGGAGTTTGCTCATTTTAGACTATTCCATTGGTCTATAAGAGAAATCTCCATCCACTCGGGGCACTGGGCCATGCAAAACGAACTCCACCAAGCCGTCAGTCTGACACAGTCGATACCTTCTTGCCTTTGTGCGGTTGTCTGTGCCCAATAATGTTTGTACCATGTTTTGTGCTGCTACCATGCTTCCATATTGTGTTTATACCATGTTATGGTGTTGCTGCCATGCTGTGTTGTTCCTAACATGTTGTCTTAGGTCTCTTTATGTCATGTGGGTTTTGTCCTATATTTTTAATTCCCCATCCCCACAGTAGGCTTTTTGCCTTTTGGTAGGCCATCATTGTAAATAAGAATTTGTTCTTAACTGGCTTGCCTAGTTAAAGGTTAAATAAATAAAGCAGGGGAACACATCCTAAAACTGACACTTGACACTAAACTGACACTAACCTTAACCAAACCCAACTTTTTTTTTTTTTTTGCCCTGCCCACTTATTATTCCTCTATGCTTGGACAGATAAAAAGCAATTGGGAAAATACCTGGAAACAAATACTAGGCAAGTTTGACTGTTGAATAAATATGAAGGCTTACAAGTGGTAACAATTCCATATTTAAAAATAAAAAAAAGTTAAAGTTATGCATAAATGAGCTAAAATCCACCCTCCAAATTAAATTATCACTCAATTTTTCAAGACTCAGTCAAATGTTTTTTTTGCAGGTGACTCATTCTATGGTTTTAGCTCATTTACAACCTTAAATCACATTTCTATGTGGAAGTAGACCATTTGCAATGATTGTACCTAAGTGTGTTGTATAATTGATTTGAACACTGAGATGGATTGACTTATAGAGTACAGGAGACAAAATGCTATCAAAGTTATGCCTTTAATAGAGATTTGGTTCAAAAGTTGGAATTTGACAGCTTGAGAAGGCCACCGTGAAAAGGGACAGACAAGACAAACAGGACACTGAAAAATGTCACTAAGGCATGTGAAGTAAGTACACATGACACATCTCTACGCCAGCTCCTCCTCTCCTTCCTCCTCAAACTCTCCCTCCTCCTCGGCGGTGGCGTCCTGGTACTGCTGGTACTCAGACACCAGGTCGTTCATGTTGCTCTCAGCCTCAGTGAACTCCATCTCGTCCATACCCTCCCCGGTGTACCAATGGAGGAAGGCCTTACGACGGAACATGGCGGTGAACTGCTCGGAGATGCGCTTAAACAGCTCCTGGATGGCCGTGCTGTTGCCGATGAAGGTGGCGGCCATCTTGAGGCCGCGTGGAGGAATGTCGCAGACAGCGGTCTTGACGTTGTTGGGGATCCATTCGACAAAGTAGCTGCTGTTCTTGTTCTGGACGTTCAGCATCTGCTCATCCACCTCCTTCATGGACATGCGGCCCCTGAACACTGCAGCTACGGTGAGGTAACGGCCGTGACGTGGGTCGCAAGCCGCCATCATGTTCTTGGCATCGAACATCTGCTGGGTGAGCTCGGGCACAGTGAGGGCCCTGTACTGCTGGCTCCCCCTGCTGGTCAGGGGGGCGAAGCCCGGCATGAAGAAGTGGAGACGGGGGAAGGGCACCATGTTGACAGCCAGTTTACGGAGGTCAGCGTTGAGCTGGCCAGGGAAGCGCAAGCAAGTGGTGACCCCGCTCATGGTGGCTGACACCAGGTGGTTGAGGTCGCCATAGGTGGGCGTGGTAAGTTTAAGGGTACGGAAGCAGATGTCATACAGAGCCTCGTTGTCAATACAGTAGGTCTCGTCTGTGTTCTCTACTAGCTGGTGGACTGACAGGGTGGCATTGTAGGGCTCCACCACAGTGTCTGATACTTTGGGCGAGGGCACTACACTGAACGTGTTCATGATACGATCGGGGTACTCCTCACGGATTTTGCTGATGAGCAGGGTGCCCATGCCCGAACCTGTGCCCCCGCCCAGGGAGTGGGTGAGCTGGAAACCCTGTAAACAGTCACAGCTCTCTGCCTCTTTCCTCACCACATCCAAAACAGAGTCCACCAGCTCTGCTCCCTCTGTGTAGTGGCCCTTGGCCCAGTTGTTTCCAGCTCCACTTTGGCCTGCAGACAAACAAAAGGGACCAGGTCTTTGGACAACATATAGTAATGCCCCAAATTAATACAATATCCATTGTAGCAATATTAAGACGCTTCTTCCTTAGGATGTAATATTCATGAATACAAGTTGTTGGATCAAATATTCTCAAAATCTCAAAAGCAGAAAGCCAGGGCTCACCGAAGACGAAGTTGTCTGGTCGGAAGATCTGTCCAAAGGGACCCGACCTCACAGAGTCCATTGTACCAGGCTCCAAGTCCACTAACACCGCACGGGGGACATACTTGCCTCCTGCAAAGCAAAAGAGAGACGTTTGAGGCATTGCATTGCCCACGAAACCATGAACAACCACCAAATGCATTGGTCACTCATTTTCTAATCAAGTTCAACCAGTGGTGTTACGTGCAGGAGCGCAATTAATATATATATTTATTTTTTTAAATCATAATTTCTCAACGTTTGTACCGACAGATTTAATATCATTATTGAATATGCATGAAATTATTTATAATTATTCACGTTTTACCAGGGAAATGTCCAAACGGTATCTGCATGCTAATCATTTGATCTCAAATAGTTTAATGGGAATATGCGATTAGATCTTCTTGAATTACTGTTTCGTGAGCAAATTAGAGTATATGGTATTAAACTATTACCCCTGTATTTTGTTTCAAGCAAAGCATAGGCAGGGCCAGATTAATGCAGGGGCTTACTGGTGCTGAAAATGTTTTTCCTAAATAAGGAAAATATATATACACACACACACACATTAAAAAATTAAGACACCCAGTAAAATACTACTTGAGTAAGAGTCTAAAATACTTAAGTATCAAAAGTAAATGTAATTGCTCAAATATACTTAAATATAAATTATTTAAAATGTATTATATTAAGCAAACCAGAGCCTAATTTTCTTGTTCTTTTTCTTTCTTTGCAGTGTGCCAGGGGTACACTGCAACACTAAGATATAATTCCACCAGATAGGTCCGCCAGATCAGAGGCAGTAGGGATGACCAAGG
The DNA here is from genome assembly GCF_023373465.1 of Oncorhynchus keta. Classification (NCBI taxonomy): domain Eukaryota; kingdom Metazoa; phylum Chordata; class Actinopteri; order Salmoniformes; family Salmonidae; genus Oncorhynchus; species Oncorhynchus keta. The sequence continues at coordinate 15,143,572 of NC_068429.1, forward strand.
ATGTTCTCTTGATAGGCTCTCCAGAGGGTGGTGGTGCGGTCTGCACAACACATCACTGGGGTCAAACTACTTTCCCTCCATGACACCTACAGCACCCGATGTCACAGGAAGGCCAAAAAGATCATCAAGGTCATCAACCACCCGAGCCACTGCCTGTTCACAACGCTACCATCCAGAAAGCGAGGTCAGTACAGACCGAGAGACTGAAAAACAGCTTTCTCTCAAGGCCATCAGGCTGCTAAACAGCAATCACTAACTCAAAGAAGCTGCTGTCTACATTGAGACCCAATCACCTGCCACTTTAATAAATGGATCAAAAGTCACTTTATACAATGCACTAATACCACTTTAATCATGTACATATCTTACGTTACTCATATATACTGTATTTTATAAAATGAACATAATTTTCTTTAGGAATGTAGTGAAGTAAAAGTTGTGAAAAATATAAATAGTAAAGTACAGATACCCCCAAAAAACTACTTAAGTAGTACACCACTGAAAATAGGCCTACTAATCATTATGCGATCTTACAAGACACTCGGACAGCATCGTACATGAGTCCCAAGTCCATAACAAACTGTTGAGAACAACCCCTCGTAGTTCTGTCTGTGAAGTTATTATTAGGTGGGATTTGGTCCGCTCAAAGTGTGCGCAGAGCGCTTCGAAGTTGGACCAGGCAAGAGCTCGCCACCCAGCGCGTTCCCATACGCGGCCTAGTTTTGGGTATTTTTGTGGTAATTTAGTATTATAACGACCCTGGGTTTATAAGTACGGATATCGACTCTACCACTTGAGCATAATTTTACAGCACGGTTGATAGCGCGCTAGACTTCGGGCTAGAAGGTCGAGGGTTCGAGACCTGCCACCTGCATGTTTCATTACAGTATTATATATTCATTATTTATCAGAATACATTTTCCAAAAATATTTTTACCAGCTTCGTGTAGGCCCCTATTCTCAAATTGAAAAAATGTGATCTAGCAGCACTTACAACCCTATTTTGTTTAAATGACTAGAGAATATATAGAACTAGCAGGCTAATAGAGGACCTACCCGTGGCTTCATTGTAATACACATTAATTCTCTCCAGCTGAAGGTCACTGTCCCCATGGTATGTGCCAGTGGGGTCGATGCCATGTTCGTCACTAATCACTTCCCAGAACTAGAGGAAAGAAATGGAACAGGTGCTAGCTCCAACTCACATCCCATAGCCATCCCAAAAGATATGCCAGCGAAGCAATTTGCAGGGAATTAATCAAATACAGAGCAATTACAATACAGAAAACGTGCGTGTGTAGCCTAATAGTAGTAGCCTAGCTAGATAATTTATTTAGAACTAACATTAGATAGATAAATTACAGACAATGCAAGGCAGGGCTACGTTACTGAGCTTTAATGAAGGGTGAAATAGTCTGGAAAGTTGAACCAACCTTTGCTCCAATTTGGTTGCCGCACTGACCAGCCTGCAAATGCACAATTTCCCTCATTTTGAGTGAATGTTTTTTTATATTTTGTTAAACAGGTGAAGTATAACTGCCGCTGTCGGATACACTCTGAAACAAGAAAGAAGTATACGCGATTCAAAATCGGAGGACTGATTTATAATCAGTGGCAACGGAAGATTATGAATGCTATTGGTTTAAACACCCGTCAATCATAGTACAACTCTATTTCATTGGATAAAAAAAGTTGATTCCTAGTTTTGATTGGCTCTCACGATATAGTAACCTGTTGTCAATGGTTACAGAAATGGAAACATTGGAGAGTCGCTGGGACACTTTGGGCTAGGAACATAAAGAGATAATCTCTTTATGTTCGTGGACTTTGGGGATACTTTTGTATTCTTTGTAACTAGGAAAGCTTGCAGGTGGTATCATTGAATGCGAAGCTGGCCAACAAGGTTTATTGCTACACACAAAATGTAACCAAACAGCACTCAAGATTTACATTTTCATGTAAAAACATGTTAAAAGTTTGATAAGGCTGCCTCCATTTATTCACTTTTGAAACAATGCATTACATGAAACTAATGCTCGCTAGGTATAAAACTATAAGAAGGTCATAGCAATTCATCATGGGATATGTTTGAAAATAAAATATAATTGATGACTGGAATGACATTTAAATTGTGCCAGATATTATTATCTGCAAATACATTGTGAAGTAAAAAATAGTAAAGGGGCTATAAAAAAAAAAATTTGAGTCATCAATAGGCTAAACTTATTGGCATTGATGAAATAAGAAGAGCAACAATAATGATTGAAAACACATTAAAGTCCACTTGCATATATAATAATCATACATTTTATTTGTAATATGCTTTTGTTTTATTTCATATCAGAATTTCCCTAGTAGTTTTAAGACCAGTTATGTTCTATCATTCTCTAAACATTGCGTACAGGCTGCATCAAGTTAACACCCTCAAAGCACTTTGCTGCCATTGAGAGAGATAGAGAGAGATGTGAATAACACAATGGCAATATATCGCTAATAGTAGACCTGGAAAACATTAGATTAACAAAACATGACTAAAATGTTCATCCTTGGGAAATAACTGAGGGTTCCTGAGGCCAATGCTGTCCCAATATCCAGTGGAATGTGATTTAGGCTATGAAGTATTTGTTTTGTTTGGAGACAACTGATGGCGACCATGGTGATAGTCATGGTGATGACAGCTTTGGAGGAGGTTTGCGTTGACTTTGGACAGAGTCCACCCGGCATAATAACTTGACATGCAGTATTGAAGTTCTTTACTTTTTACAACAACTTTCCAAATAAACTATGAATCATCAAGGTAGTTTAGTTTCACTGGAGAATGATTTTCTATGCCCACAGTCTATAAATGTTTAAGTAATTTGTATGCAACTCAGACACATCAAGTTTATTAGATATACATTTGTAATTCAAGCAATGGAGATTTCCAGTGGATATGAATGAACTACAATACAGCTAAAGTACCCCATTATTTTTGTATTTTACCTTTATTTAACTAGGCAAGTCAGTTAAGAACAAATTCTTATTTACAATGACAGCCTGGGAAACGGTGGGTTAACTGCCTTGTTCAGGGGAAGAAGGACATATTTTTAAATTGTCAGCTCAGGGATTCGATCCAGCATCCTTTCAGTTACTGGCCCAACGCTCTAACCACTAGGCTACCTGCCTAGTGATGCAGCTACCTGCAGGCTACCTGCTGCCTAAATAGTATTAGCGATGCTTGACCATCTCACATTTCTCTTCTTCCTATAGGTATTTACTTCCTATTAACAAGACACCTGTATGACCAAGGCTATGCTAAACAAGGAGTGCAGGGATTGACCATTGTGATGCAGCTCCAGAATGCCCACAGTAAAAGCACTTGAAAGGGGTGGAGGAGAACATTTTCCAAAACGAGGACATGGGAAAATTGACTTGCCGTCCTTTGTTTCTATTCCAGGATGTTTCTATTGTCCTCATTTAACCAGACTTCCTTTGAGTCAACACTTTTTATTGATGTTTATGTAACAGTACAACTTTACGTCCGTCCCCTCGCCCATACCCGGGCGCGAACCAGGGACCTTCTGCACAACAGTCACCCTCGAAGCATCGTTACCCATCGCTCCTCAAAAGCCGCGGCCCTTGCAGAGCAAGGGGAACTACTACTTCAAGGTCTCAGAGCAAGTGACGTAACCGATTGAAACGCTATTTAGCGCACACCGCTAACTAAGCTAGCCGTTTCACATCCGTTACATTTAACCCATATTTTACCAGGGTTTTTATTATGAGTAAATAAATACATTCGCCATTACAGAAGGTCAGTGATATGAACACAGTTGAATTCGGGGGCTTGGCTTAAACCTCACTACTGAATGTTGTGGTGGTAGAACATTTTGGCAAGACTGCAACAGGACTCTCTCTACCTTCTCTATTAATCTTCACACCATATGTATGGGTACCTCATTTCATTGGTGAGAACAATACTGCCTTTATAAAGCACTTTAAAATGTTATAGAGAGGTTTGAAGGGCCTTCGACCCACTAGGAGTTGAATAATAATACATTAAGTATATAACTCTTTGTACTTAAGTCTCAAAGTACTTTAAACCATATCCAGCACAATACTACATAAGGAGGACCTCCCTGAAAGTGATTACTATTTAGTGTGGCATACTTCACATTTCACTGGCCTGAGACTTTCATCGACAACCCTTGTTGGAGTACTGGTGCACTAGTGATTTCTAAGCAAATAATAATCCCAGATACTGGACAACTGCTGAGCACTCTAGTACAAAATGGCTGCTAATCACCAAGTTGGCTGCTATACACATTGGAGGTGGATGGGGTGAGTGACCCACACAATGTAAATCAGTGGTTCCCAACCAGGGGTACTTGGCCTATGCACAGAGGGTACTTGAGAAGACTCATGAGACCATAGGCCTACTGGTAGAATGGACTTGAGGGCGTACTTCAGGGGTACACCGGGCAGAGCAGAATTCAGTTGGTGGTACAGCAACAGAAAAAGGATAGGAACCACTGCTGTAAAGTACTTGTAGCGGTGAAAAAGTTGAAGACATTTAAATAGAATCCCTTACTATGACAATGACTAGAACCTGAACCACCTCTTCAGACAATCCCCTCTTTCCCCAACACAGTTTTATTGAGCTAAGGATCCATACCACTATTAGCTGGCGAGCTAATTGTCAACGCAGAGAGATCCCCTAGGCAACACCCGGAGGTCCCAGTGCTGTGTTGTACATGTCGGTTCTGCTGTGTCATTTGGTTTCCCCTCAAGGCAGAAGCGTAGTGTGAGGCAGCACTTACATTATTCAGAGCTAACATGAGATGGGTGTGTGCGTACTTGTGCGTGTGTGTGAGGGAGAGCAGGTGCGGAGGAGACCTGAGTAGGCGCATCACAGCATCAGATGAAAGAAGGGAAGAGAAACCTGTCCTGGCAAGAGGTAATAAAGTAATTGAAGGCATTATATGCCACATGTTCGCATGCTTGGATAGAAGTGAACTTGTCAACTCATCTGATATGGGTAGGTTGTTATCAACTCATCTGATATGGGTAGGTTGTTATCAACTCATCTGATATGGGTAGGGTTGTTGTCAACTCATCTGATATGGGTAGGTTGTTATCAACTCATCTGATATGGGTAGGTTGTTATCAACTCATCTGATAAGGGTAGGTTGTTATCAACTCATCTGATATGGGTAGGTTGTTATCAACTCATCTGATATGGGTAGGGTTGTTGTCAACTCATCTGATATGGGTAGGGTTGTTGTCAACTCATCTGATATGGGTAGGGTTGTTGTCAACTCATCTGATATGGGTAGGGTTGTTGTCAACTCATCTGATATGGGTAGGGTTGTTGTCAACTCATCTGATATGGGTAGGGTTGTTGTCAACTCATCTGATATGGGTAGGGTTGTTGTCAACTCATCTGATATGGGTAGGGTTGTTGTCAACTCATCTGATAAGGGTAGGTTGTTATCAACTCATCTGATATGGGTAGGTTGTCATCAACTCATCTGATATGGGTAGGTTGTTATCAACTCATCTGATATGGGTAGGTTGTTATCAACTCATCTGATATGGGTAGGGTTGTTGTCAACTCATCTGATATGGGTAGGGTTGTTGTCAACTCATCTGATATGGGTAGGGTTGTTGTCAACTCATCTGATAAGGATAGGTTGTTATCAACTCATCTGATATGGGTAGGTTGTTATCAACTCATCTGATATGGGTAGGTTGTTGTCAACTCATCTGATAAGGGTAGGTTGTTATCAACTCTTCTGATAAGGGTAGGTTGTTATCAACTCATCTGATATGGGTAGGTTGTTGTCAACTCATCTGATATGGGTAGGGTTGTTGTCAACTCATCTGATATGGGTAAGGTTGTTGTCAACTCATCTGATATGGGTAGGTTGTTATCAACTCATCTGATATGGGTAGGTTGTTATCAACTCATCTGATATGGGTAGGTTGTTATCAACTCATCTGATATGGGTAGGTTGTTATCAACTCATCTGATATGGGTAGGTTGTTATCAACTCATCTGATATGGGTAGGTTGTTGTCAACTCATCTGATAAGGGTAGGTTGTTATCAACTCTTCTGATAAGGGTAGGTTGTTATCAACTCATCTGATAAGGGTAGGGTTGTTGTCAACTCATCTGATATGGGTAGGTTGTTGTCAACTCATCTGATAAGGGTAGGTTGTTATCAACTCATCTGATATGGGTAGGGTTGTTGTCAACTCATCTGATATGGTAGAGTTGTTATCAACTCATCTGATATGGGTAGGGTTGTTGTCAACTCATCTGATATGGGTAGGGTTGTTGTCAACTCATCTGATATGGGTAGGGTTGTTGTCAACTCAACTGATAAGGGTAGGTGGTTGTCAACTCATCTGATAAGGGTAGGGTTGTTATCAACTCATCTGAAAAGGGTAGGGTTGTTATCAACTCATCTGATAAGGGTAGGGTTGTTGTCAACTCATCTGATATGGTAGGGTTGTTATCAACTCATCTGATAAGGGTAGGGTTGTTGTCAACTCATCTGATATGGGTAGGGTTGTTGTCAACTCATCTGATATGGGTAGGGTTGTTGTCAACTCATCTGATATGGGTAGGGTTGTTGTCAACTCATCTGATATGGGTAGGGTTGTTGTCAACTCATCTGATATGGGTAGGTTGTCATCAACTCATCTGATATGGGTAGGGTTGTTGTCAACTCAACTGATAAGGGTAGGTGGTTGTCAACTCATCTGAAAAGGGTAGGGTTGACAACCTGGTACAAGAGCTGCTGAAAGACAGTACACTCAGATTATCACACACGCACGCACACACACACACACACGCCAACCTGAAGATAAGTAATTTAGCAGTAACTTCCCTGTAAATGTCTATTAATTTATCCAGATTTTTTATGTTTCGAAGTTGACCACATTCATGTATAGTCATCCTCTTCAGGGATGGGTATGTTACTTTCTGAATGTAATCCGTCACCTGTCCAAAATTGTCATCGGTAATGTAACTTTTGGACTCCCCAAACTCAGTAACGTAATGATCTGATCACTTTCAGTTACTTTTTACTTCCCTCATAAAAGGCATTAGACGAAGACAAAAAGGATCCATCAAACGCATTAGGTATGTGTTAGGGCTTGCTCAGGTGGAACAAACTTAAATGTGCACCTTTTTCTTTTTTCAAGAAAAAACAAATTTGCAAACATCCATTCTGAATTTAAAAGTAATCCTAGAAGTAATCATCTACTTTCTCAAAAGTATCTCTAATCTGATTACAATATTTTGCTGGTATGGTAATATATTACAGTTAGTTACATGTAGCTGATTACATGTGCTGATTACATGTAGCTGATTACATGTAGCTGATTACATGTATCTGATTACATCCCGGGGAAGGACTGCCCGTTCCATGATCTCGCCATCACGGTTGACAACTCCATTGTGTCCTCCTCCCAGAGCGCTAAGAACCTTGGCGTGATCCTGGACAACACCCTGTCGTTCTCAACTAACATCAAGGCGGTGGCCCGTTCCTGTAGGTTCATGCTCTACAACATCCGCAGAGTACGACCCTGCCTCACACAGGAAGCGGCGCAGGTCCTAATAATATATAATAATAATAATAATATATGCCATTTAGCAGACACTTTTATCCAAAGCGACTTACAGTCATGTGTGCATACATTCTACGTATGGGTGGTCCCGGGGATCGAACCCACTACCCTGGCGTTACAAGCGCCATGCTCTACCAACTGAGCTACAGAAGGACCACAATCCAGGCACTTGTCATCTCCCGTCTGGATTACTGCAACTCGCTGTTGGCTGGGCTCCCTGCCTGTGCCATTAAACCCCTACAACTCATCCAGAACGCCGCAGCCCGTCTGGTGTTCAACCTTCCCAAGTTCTCTCACGTCACCCCGCTCCTCCGCTCTCTCCACTGGCTTCCAGTTGAAGCTCGCATCCGCTACAAGACCATGGTGCTTGCCTACGGAGCTGTGAGGGGAACGGCACCTCAGTACCTCCAGGCTCTGATCAGGCCCTACACCCAAACAAGGGCACTGCGTTCATCCACCTCTGGCCTGCTCGCCTCCCTACCACTGAGGAAGTACAGTTCCCGCTCAGCCCAGTCAAAACTGTTCGCTGCTCTGGCTCCCCAATGGTGGAACACACTCCCTCACGACGCCAGGACAGCGGAGTCAATCACCACCTTCCGGAGACACCTGAAACCCCACCTCTTTAAGGAATACCTAGGATAGGATAAAGTGAATGCCTTCTCTGGATAAGAGCCCCCCTTAAAAGATTTAGATGCACTATTGTAAAGTGGCTGTTCCACTGGCTGATGTCATAAGGTGAATGCACAGCTGATTACATTTGTTAAGTAGCTCTGGATAAGAGCTGATTACATGCTGAAATGACTTAAATGTAAATGTAAATGTATCTGATTACATATAGCTGATTACATATAGCTGATTACATTCAGCTGATTACATGTAGCTGATGATTACACATGTATTACATGTAGCTGATTACATGTATCTGATTACATGTATCTGATTACATGTATCTGATTACATGTAGCTGATTACATGTAGCTGATTACATATAGCTGATTACATTCAGCTGATTACATTCAGCTGATTACATGTAGCTGATTACATGTAGCTGATTACATGTAGCTGATTACATGTATCTGATTACATGTAGCTGATTACATATAGCTGATTACATGTATCAGCTGATTACATGTAACTGATTACATATAGCTGATTACATGTGCTTATTACATATAGCTGATTACATATAGCTGATTACATGTGCTTATTACATATGATTACATGCTGATTACATATAGCTGATTACATGTGCTTATTACATATAGCTGATTACATATAGCTGATTACATGTGCTTATTACATATAGCTGATTACATATAGCTGATTACATGTGCTTATTACATATAGCTGATTACATGTGCTTATTACATATAGCTGATTACATATAGCTGATTACATGTGCTTATTACATATAGCTGATTACATATAGCTGATTACATGTGCTTATTACATATAGCTGATTACATATAGCTGATTACATGTGGTTATTACATATAGCTGATTACATGTAATCAGTTACTCCCCAGCCCTCATCCTCTTGTATTATACTGTACACGTATTATCATGTATTATGTATTATCATGCAGACTTTTTAAACAAAAGGACCAAATAAGGGTCTCTAACGAAGATAATGTTACGTTGAGACTAGTCACAAGAGAGCGGCCTGCAGTGCAGACAATACTGCCAATGAGAAAGAGAGAGAAAGAGAAAAGAGGGAAACATTTGTTGAAATTACGTAATTGCAACATGAAACCGGTTGAAATGATATAATTGTGTAATTTTGAACCAGTTTTTACCAGTTTTGCCACCAGGAGAGTGAGGGAGAGAGAAAGAGAGAGCGAACGTAAAAGAGAAGGGGGGGGGATGAGAGAAAGAGAGAGGTTATCAATAATGTAAGCCTAGAGTGCTTTACGCTGTCCAACTGGCTCCACCACCCTGTGTGTGTGTGTGTGTGTGTGTGTGTGTGTGTGTGTGTGTGTGTGTGTGTGTGTGTGTGTGTGTGTGTGTGTGTGTGTGTAGGTCTTTAAAGCTCACTGGTATCGGCTGTTTCCATAGAGTTGTTTTTGTTTTGTCAGTCAGAGGGGAGCTTTTGTTCCCACCAAAGTAATTTCCTCTGGGGATCACCCACAATAGGGGAGAAAGAGAACAAGGTTGGAACACCTGCGTGTACGCACGTCAACACACACACGCGCACAAATGCACACACATACCACTCTAGCACAACTTTTCACACACATACCACTCTAGCACACACATACCACTCTAGCACAACTTTACACACACACACACACACACACACACACACACACACACACACACACACACACACACACACACACACACACACACACACACAAACACACATACCACTCTAGCACAACTTTTCACACACACACATACCACTCTAACACACACATACCACTCTAACACACACATACCACTCTAGCACACACATACCACTCTAGCACACACATACCACTCTAACACACACATACCACTCTAACACACACATACCACTCTAGCACACACATACCACTCTAGCACACACATACCACTCTAGCACAACTTTTCTAACCATCATGTTCTAAGTACTCAATTGTTTTATACTTGAAAAGCTGTTTAGATTATCCATGTATATTAATTACAGCAAAGTCTGTGTTAGTTATGCAGCAGTTGAGATGTAAATGTGACTCTTTATCCTCCTGTTTTATTTCCTAATTAGTCAAGTGAGCTGCCCGGCATTCCACAGTGTTCGTTACGGGTGGGTTGTGTGTGTGTGTGCTGCTTGTGTGTGCTGTCTGTGAGTTAAACAAAAATACCCAACTGTCAAACTTACTTAACTCACGTTTAAAAAAACTGTGCCCAATCCGGTTGCCCCTGAGCAGTCAGGGGAGGATCAATCATCACATTGCCCGCCAAGCTTGACTTACATTTCTGGCGGGCCAACGGAGCACCAGATACAGAACAGCTGGAGGCATTTTAGAGCGGGTCTCACCCTCGAATGGAAAAACATGTCTCACTGCCTACCTATTTAATAAGAGGACCTAATGTTTTTGTCTGACTTCTATTTGGGTGGTAAAGCTAGAATAATATGCTTAGGCCTTATGAGAATTTTGGTCCAAAATGGGTCTAACAGGTCAAAGGAAAATATTATGTTATGTCCTGTCTTAATGTTTAAGACACATGCAATTGATATCAAATCGTTGCTGCACTGTTCACATTGTTATTTATGCAGAGAATTTAAGATTCAAATGTGCCTCTCTCTTTACCTTCCTTTTTTGTTTCCCATTCAGTAAAGTGAGCTGCCTGGTGTTTCACAGTGTTTGTTAGGTGTGTGTGTGTGTTTGTTAGGTGTGTGTGTGTGTGTGTGTGTGTGTGTGTGTGTGTGTGTGTGTGTGTGTGTGTGTGTGTGTGTGTGTGTGTGTGTGTGTGTGTGTGTGTGTGTGTGTGTGTGTGTGTGTGTGTGTGTGTGTGTGTGTGTGTGTGTGTGTGTGTGTGAGCACAAGGGGACCTCGCCTAACTGTCAAACTGATTCAACTCAACTTAAAGGTAGAATAATATGCTTAGGTATTATTTGAAGCTGTTATAAGAATTTTCTTCCAAAATGGATTGGATATGTCAAAGGGAAATATTACGTTATATCCTGTTTTGATGTTCAACACACATACAATTAATACCCAAACCATTGGTACACTGTTCACAGAATGTTTTTGGTTGGAATATTATGGACGAGTACCCATATATTTGGACAGATGGAGGTTTAAGGGAACAATTATTGACCTAAAACTTTCTGGGATTCGACAGTGTTGGCTGGCGAGCATCCCACTCACCCCTCCCTTGGGAGGCATGGCCTCTGGCCCACATCCTATCCCCTGTCATACTCTTAGCTTGTTTTCTTCTTGCACGCACACAAACATGTATTGTGTAACATGGGGACTAAATAGACCAGACTGATCACTAGAAATAGGCTCTGATTTCGGATGTCTGAAAAGGTCCTGAGAACAGGGCTCATCGCAAAAATGTAAAACTATTGCCACTGGCCCGAACTCATTATGCTTTGAGGCGGAGCTCGCCGCTAAGGCCCAAGCGTGCTGTTGTGACCACTGCGCCATGGCAGTTCATAGTGCTCTACCAAGCCAGGAGAATAGATTATACTTGATGGAAACAGCATGTTGTTTTTAATTATTTTGTAGTAAGCCATCCCCAAACCTTACTCGGAATTAATACCTAAACTTAACACTTTGAGTTGTTTTCATTCTAACCCTGTAAACACGCAGATTTAATGCGTTAAAAATAAACATTCATCCATAAACTTTCTATTTGATCCCCTACTATTACTGATATCAGCGATCTTTAGTTACAAGGTTCTGTCACGTTCTGACCTTTATTTCCTCCTATTTCCTTGTATTTATTTAGTATGGTCAGGGCGTGAGTTGGGTGGGAAGTCTATGTTTGTTTTTCTAGGTTTTGGGTATTTCTATGTTTCGGCCTAGTATGGTTCTCAATCAGAGGCAGGTGTCATTAGTTGTCTCTGATTGAGAATCATACTTAGGTAGCCTGGGTTTCACTGTGTGTTTGTGGGTGATTGTTCCTGTCTCTGTGTGTGCACCAGATAGGACTGTTTTGAGTTTTCACATTTCTTGTTTTTTGTTAGTTTGTTCATGTGAAGTGATTTATTAAAGCATGAATCAAAACAACCACGCTGCGCTTTGGTCCGCCTCTCGTTCAGATGAAGAAAACCATTACAGGTTCAGAGTTAACAGGTTACAGTCAGGTGTTTTTCAAAGTGATAACAGAATGTTCTCGATCTTGTTTGTCATTACCAACAAAGCTCAAATAATATTCCAAACTGTAAACACAGTAGTTATAATCCTCAAAGCACATAGGTAGAAAACAGTTTCATACACCATATTCCTGCGTTATCGTTAGAATCCTATTTGACCAGTCTATTCAAACTAGAATGCAAAAACAAAAGCTTCTGAGCTTTTATCTGCTGACCTTGTTAAAAATGTGACTATGATATAACAGCACATCACTTTTCCTCCTAGGGATATAGAGAACAATGGTGTAATGTGATGCCATGCGAGTTTCTGTTTGCATTCCCCATGCAAAGCCTGTCTGTCCCTGTGGTTACAGAAGCGAGTAACAATTGTTCACCCTGTCTGTGTGTGTGTTTGTGTGTGAGACAGATTCTTTACATGTCTCCAGTTAGATTGCCTGTTTATTTGACAGGGAATACAGTGAAAGGTAACAAGCTGTTTCCCTCTGCTGGTGGAAGACTGCAGCGATGATGCTAACTAGATGTAAGCTCTCGTTGAATATTTCTTTCAAAGTGTGGCACAAATGTTACAACCTACAAACATTTAATTCCACCATTTATTGCCCCTTGTATGTCAACACAGTGCAGTCTCAGTCTGTCAACACAGTGCAGTCTCAGTCTGTCAACACAGTGCAGTCAGTCTGTATGTCAACACAGTGCAGTCTCAGTCTGTATGTCAACATACAATCGCATTAGCTCAACCGTCCCGCGGGTAGAACACCGATCTGTAGAGATCCTTATTATATGTGTTTGAATGGCGTGGACATACCCCAACAGAATGGTGTGGGAGTATACCGGTCATTAGAAATGTTCATGCAAGTTGACCACTGATTGGCCAGCTCAGCGAGCCAACGTGACATCATGTTCTATGAGGAAATAGCATGCATTTATGAAACTGTCTATTTGAGGTGGAGTTTTTTCTCCAGTTTATGCTTTGGCCACAAATACGATTATAGGACGAGTCCGGTGAAAATCTTACTTTTATATTGCAGTTATGAAAAAATACCCATAACCATTAAAATGATTTCCTATTAAGACAACATAAAAGCCATTTATACAGATTTCCCAAATTACTGTTGTTGGTTAGAAAATAACAATGTAAGGGTATCATTTGAGACAGAAGTTAAAAAAGTTAAGGTCAGGTTTGTCTCGTATAAGACGGCGCAACGGCCGTCTACACTGATGGCTCCTGGCAACTGCATGGTGCGTTCGAATGGCACCATCTATGGAAAACAATTAACTAACAAAAAAAGATTCTTAGCCTTCCAAAAGAGGACAAATCATAGCAACAACCACAGATAACAGCAACAATGTGTTTGCCCAGATAAGCACCCATTCCTATAGAAACCTTTGGGAGTGCTGGCATACATGCTACATACAGTGCCTTGCGAAAGTATTCGGCCCCCTTGAACTTTGAAACCTTTTGCCACATTTCAGGCTTCAAACATAAAGATATAAAACTGTATTTTTTTGTAAAGAATCAACAGCAAGTGGGACGCAATCATGAAGTGGAACGACATTTATTGGATATTTCAAACTTTTTTAACAAATCAAAAACTGAAAAATTGGGCGTACAAAATTATTCAGCCCCTTTACTTTCAGTGCAGCAAACTCTCTCCAGAAGTTCAGTGAGGATCTCTGAATGATCCAATGTTGACCTAAATGACTAATGATGATAAATACAATCCACCTGTGTGTAATCAAGTCTCTGTATAAATGCACCTGCACTGTGATAATCTCAGAGGTCCGTTAAAAGCGCAGAGAGCATCATGAGGAACAAGGAACACACCAGGCAGGTCCGAGATTCTGTTGTGAAGAAGTTTAAGGCCGGATTTGGATACAAAAAGATTTCCCAAGCTTTAAACATCCCAAGGAGCACTGTGCAAGCGATAATATTGAAATGGAAGGAGTATCAGACCACTGCAAATCTACCAAGACCTAGCCGTCCCTCTAAACTTTCAGCTCATACAAGGAGAAGACTGATCAGAGATGCAGCCAAGAGGCCCATGATCACTCTGGATGAACTGCAGAGATCTACAGCTGATGTGGGAGACTCTGTCCATAGGACAACAATCAGTCGTATATTGAGCAAATCTGGCCTTTATGGAAGAGTGGAAAGAAGAAAGCCATTTCTTAAAGATATCCATAAAAAGTGTTGTTTAAAGTTTGCCACAAGCCACCTGGGAGACACACCAATCATGTGGAAGAAGGTGCTCTGGTCAGATGAAACCAAAATTCAACTTTTTGGCAACACTGCAAAACGTTATGTTTGGCGTAAAAGTAACACAGCTCATCACCCTGAACACACCATCCCCACTGTCAAACATGGTGGTGGCAGCATCATGGTTTGGGCCTGCTTTTCTTCAGCAGGGACAGGGAAGATGGTTAAAATTGATGGGAAGATGGATGGAGCCAAATACAGGACCATTCTGGAAGAAAACCTGATGGTGTCTGCAAAAGACCTGAGACTGGGACGGAGATTTGTCTTCCAACAAGACAATGATCCAAAACATAAAGCAAAATCTACAATGGAATGGTTCAAAAATAAACATATCCAGGTGTTAGAATGGCCAAGTCAAAGTCCAGACCTGAATCCAATCGAGAATCTGTGGAAAGAACTGAAAACTGCTGTTCACAAATACTCTCCATCCAACCTCACTGAGCTCGAGCTGTTTTGCAAGGAGGAATGGGAAAAATGTTCAGTCTCTCGATGTGCAAAACTGATAGAGACATACCCCAAGCGACTTACAGCTGTAATCGCAGCAAAAGGTGGCGCTACAAAGTATTAACTTAAGGGGGCTGAATAATTTTGCACGCCCAATTTTTCAGTTTTTGATTTGTTAAAAAAGTTTGAAATATCCAATAAATGTCGTTCCACTTCATGATTGTGTCCCACTTGTTGTTGATTCTTCACAAAAAAATACAGTTTTATATCTTTATGTTTGAAGCCTGAAATGTGGCAAAAGGTCGCAAAGTTCAAGGGGGCCGAATACTTTCGCAAGGCACTGTATATATATGGCTCAGACTAAAGTATTGCTTCCTTTGGTTTTCACGTTGTCATGGAAATAGCCTGGGTTGGTGATGTTGCCCGCTGGATCGTAGAACGCCACGGCGATAAACGTGCCCCGCCCACTGGTCGCCAAACCCACGCCTACTTGCTTTGAGGACTTCCAGACCATTTGAGTGAAATTACCTAGGACAAGAGTACCACCAATCAACTGATTTTCTTTTTCAAACAAACACCAAATGCAGAAAACAATACATTTACGGCCAGCATGTCTCACTCCTAACATTTATTATGGACTTGAATTGTTTCATGTCGTAGGTGTTATTGATTATGGTAAATTCACTGCCAGGGAGCACTGTTGTTTTCCTGATTTTGAGTTTGATTAAATACTTTCACAAAATACTTTCTATATTGTACAATGACTGTTGTGGTTGAGGTTATATATCAAAAGCATTGTGTTGTTATGAGGTGTCAGGGCACTGGACACCGTACCTGCTCCACTCTGAAAACCAGGGGATGAGAAGTTATACTTCTCAATCTCCTTGTACCAAGACTCAGCCACATCTGATCCTATAATTCATATGCAAGAGAAGGACAATATATAAATGAATGCACATTTTTTGTGAACTTTACAAGCATTGTGCAGAGCCTTTTGCTGCGACCCCATACAATAACAAACCAAAGTTTTGGGCAATTGACAGAGACTTTGGATTGTCGACTACTATGTGAACATCATATCCAGTATCGGAGTTAGTTCATAATACTCATACTTCATATTGGAATTAGGCCCTTGACTTTCTTTTTACCCATTGGCCTTTATAAGTTGTATGTCAGTGCAGTGCAGGTATGTGCCTCACCATTAGGGGTCGCTGTGCTGGAGCCAGAGCAGTAGAATATGTTCTCCCCGTGGCCTTTGCCGCTATTCATCAGTGTGTTGATGCTCACCAGGTGAGCCGCCCAATCCTGGGCCTCCCTAGTGAGGGCAGGGCTTAGCACCAGAGGTAATGCCCCGTGCTGGCTCCGGTATTGGTTGAGAGACTTCAGGAGAGCCCGGCCGAACTGGCCAAGCTCATTGGCTATACGGGACATGGAGAATTACACGGTATATTAAGGCTTTATGAATCCTTTAAAAGGTATGAGTGACACTTTGTCACCCCCACTCATAGTGCCTTCACAACAATATCACAACAATGTCGTAAACCTGTCATAAAGCATCATAACAAAGTTCACATTACATGTGATGCTGCTCACCTGACAGTGAGTTCACGGCCAACGCCTGCATTCTCGAAGTGACGACCTCCACTGGCTTATCTGTAACTTTCGACCCTTTTGGCATCACATTCTGAGCGTGGTAACCGGGGTTGCTGATGTTGCCAGCCGGTTTAAAGTGTGCCACCACGACGAGCATCCCCGTGCCACCGTTTGCCATGCCGACGCCCACCTCCTTGGAGCTACGCCACACCAGTTGTGTGAACTGCCCTGAAACAGATGAACAAAGAAAAAGAGAGGGAGAGGAAATGAAAGAAAGGGAGCGATGATTGACAATGGGGCACAATTATCACCAAATTCTTTTGGATTATCAATACGTTTAACATTGAGGAAAATATCAACGCAGGGCAGACTTTAAACATGACATGCTGTGGTCAGAGATGACCGTTTAAAGCAAGGTGTAATTTTAGAGCTATTTTTTAGACCTCTTTGGCGTAGCACATTACATTACTGTATACTCCCGAGTGGCTCCCGAGTGGCGCAGCGGTCTAAGGCACTGCATCTCAGTGCAAGAGGCGTCACTACAGTCCCTGTTTCGATTCCAGGCTGTATCACATCCGGCCATGATTGGGAGTCCCATAGGGCAGCGCACAATTTGCCCAGCGTCATCCGGGTTTGGCCGATGTAGGCCGTCATTGTAAATAAGAATTTGTTCTTAACTGACTTGCCTAGTTAAATAAAGGTTACATTTATTTTTTTTTTAAATACTTGTCTTCTACTTTTAATGCTGAAAGGTTTACCTGTTTTGTCCTGATGTCTTGGTTTGGAGAAGTCATAGTTCTCCTCTTGTTTGTACCAGGCGTCCACCACCTCTTGACCTTATCGGAGAAAGAAAGAAGTCATACATTAGATTAAAAATGTGCACACCTTGAGGGATCCCCTGGGAATGTACTTATTGAGAAAGAAGTGGATGTTCAGCCGGCAGATCGAAAGGTTAGGCATATCTAAAGGTTAGGCATATCCAAAGGTTAGGCATATCTAAAGGTTAGGCATATCCAATGGTTAGGCATATCCAATGGTTAGGCATATCCAATGGTTAGGTATATCCAAAGGTTAGGCATATCTAAAGGTTAGGCATATCCAAAGGTTAGGCATATCCAAAGGTTAGGCATATCCAAAGGTTAGGCATATCCAAAGGTTAGGCATATCCAAAGGTTAGGCATATCCAATGGTTAGGTATATCCAATGGTTAGGCATATCCAATGGTTAGGCATATCCAATGGTTAGGCATATCCAATGGTTAGGTATATCAATGGTTAGGCATATCCAATGGTTAGGCATATCCAAAGGTTAGGCATATCCAAAGGTTAGGCATATCTAATGGTTAGGCATATCAAAGGTTAGGCATATCCAAAGGCATATCCAATGGTTAGGCATATCCAATGGTTAGGCATATCCAAAGGTTAGGCATATCCAAAGGTTAGGCATATCCAATGGTTAGGCATATCCAAAGGTTAGGCATATCCAATGGTTAGGTATATCCAATGGTTAGGCATATCCAATGGTTAGGCATATCCAATGGTTAGGCATATCCAATGGTTAGGCATATCCAAAGGTTAGGCATATCCAATGGTTAGGCATATCCAAAGGTTAGGCATATCCAATGGTTAGGCATATCCAATGGTTAGGCATATCCAAAGGTTAGGCATATCCAATGGTTAGGCATATCCAATGGTTAGGCATATCCAATGGTTAGGCATATCTAAAGGTTAGGCATATCCAAAGGTTAGGCATATCTAAAGGTTAGGCATATCCAAAGGTTAGGCATATCCAAAGGTTAGGCATATCCAAAGGTTAGGCATATCCAATGGTTAGGCATATCCAATGGTTAGGTATATCCAATGGTTAGGTATATCCAATGGTTAAGCATATCCAATGGTTAGGCATATCCAATGGTTAGGCATATCCAATGGTTAAGCATATCCAAAGGTTAGGCATATCCAATGGTTAGGCATATCCAATGGTTAGGCATATCCAATGGTTAGGTATATCCAATGGTTAGGTATATCCAAAGGTTAGCATATCCAAAGGTTAGGCATATCCAATGGTTAGGTATATCCAATGGCTTACCTCCGCTGTACCCGCACCCCACCATACCCCTGTCTGCGCATTATGCCCTGAATATATTCTACCATGCCCAGAAACCTGCTCCTCTTATCCTCTGCCCCCAACGCTCTAGGCGACCAGTTTTGATAGCCTTTAGCCGCACCCTCATACTACTCCTTCTCTGTTCCGCGGGTGATGTGGAGGTAAACCCAGGCCCTGCATGCCCCCAGGTACCCTCATTTGTTGACTTCTGTGATCGAAAAAGTCTTGGTTTTATGCATGTCAACATCAGAAGCCTCCTCCCTAAGTTTGTTTTACTCACTGCTTTAGCACACTCTGCTAACCCTGATGTCCTTGCCGTGTCTGAATCCTGGCTCAGGAAGGCCACCAAAAATTCAGAGATTTCCATACCCAACTATAACATCTTCCGTCAAGATAGAACTGCCAAAGGGGGCGGAGTCGCAGTCTACTGCAGAGATAGCCTGCAAAGTAATGTCATACTTTCCAGGTCCATACCCAAACAGTTTGAACTACTAATTTTGAAAATTACTCTCTCCAGAAACAAGTCTATCACTGTTGCCGCCTGCTACCGACCCCGTCAGCTCCCAGCTGCGCCCTGGACACCATTTGTGAATTGATCGCCCCCATCTAGCTTCAGAGTTTGTTCTGTTAGGTGACCTAAACTGGGATATGCTTAACACCCCGGCAGTCCTACAATCTAAGCTAGATGCCCTCAATCTCACTCAAATCATCAAGGAACCCACCAGGTACAACCCTAACTCTGTAAACAAGGGCACCCTCATAGACGTCATCCTGACCAACTGGCCCTCCAAATAT